>NC_092676.1:18197354-18500385 GCF_964355755.1 Antedon mediterranea
ATATTTACATTAACATTATACATTCTTGTCATATTTGATAAAATATAATTATTTAATAAAATTGTCTTATTTCTTTTTTTCCTTATTCAATGCTAGCAAAACTGTTAATTCAATTTAATAATCATCATAGAAACTATAAAAATAGTAATATAATTCAAAACATGCATTTGACCCAAGTGAAGTGGGTCAAAGAAGCAGCAATAAATCAAACTGCCAAATATTTATTAAGATTAGAACAACAGGCTAAAAGGTGCAATGGTATTTTACAGTATAAACAAAATGACATTTTAAGAATACGAGCATTGGCATTATAATTAGCAAAACAACATTGAACAAGATTAGCAGAACACAGGCCGAAGGGTGCATTGGCATTATAAGTAAAACAAAATTTAACAAGATTAGCAGAACACAGGCCGAAGGGTGCAATGGCATTATAAGAAAAACAAGATTAACAAGGCAAGATGTATATGGCAATATAGAAAAACATTTTAAAAGGGTTTTATTAAAAGCAAAACAATCAATTGACTGACTGGTAATTTAAAAACAAAACAGTAACAAATGTATGCAAGCCCTTTACGACTGTATCAAACAAAATAAGGCCATATACATAATTATAATAGATTTAATTTCAAATACATTCAATTAATCATACACCACAAAGGGAGGGGGCGGGGGGGGGGGGAACTGGGAAGAGGATGGTCAAACGGAGATCAATGGTAAAACCGTAACAATGAAAGTTACATCCTTTTGGGATCATGCTTCTTGTCGTAATAGGAAAAGTTCACTGAACACTGAATTACATCAATTACACTTGAAGAGTACACTTGACTGCTTCTTCTTCAATAATAATGCTAAAACTGACATAAAAGTACATAAAATTTGTCAGCGTCATACACTAAAATAGTGTAACTCTCTATCTGTAGTGTGAATAACGCCATATTTTGTAGTTCTCTCAGGGCCGTGTGTATAAAATATAGCAATACGATGACCCCCTACTTGTTTTAAAAGATGTACTAAAAATGCATACATGAGCATTGTGTCACTGTACACTGGACCTACAATTTGTAGTCCTTGTTCTACCACCAGAACCATGGAGCGACCGAGCCTCGAACCCCTACCGATGTTATGGCTAAAGATTACGGTTCCACTGTCTTAGCAGCTCAGACAATCACTCATCACCAATTGATATTAACACTTGTTGATTTACTATATATCTTATATAAATTATTGACAGAGTAACTGTACTCAAATGTGCATGGTTGATCTATGTTGGTTCTCATACTCTGGACACAAAACAACCCTTTTTCTTAAGTTTCAGACTCTTTTTGCACACAGTCCATGGTAAACTGACTTAGCCGGTACTAATACAAGTCACACATAGTTATGTTATAAACTTAATTCACAAATAAACTAGTTTTCCTAATATTTATATACAAAAATATAAATGTCCAAAAACAAGCATGCAAAACATAAACAATAACAAAGGCTAGACAACCAAGAAACAAACGTTTTCATGCAAACTGAAGTAATCTCACTCACATTTTTGTTATCGCAACATTTGCATACAAGATACTTATATTTATCTACATTGTGTCTCCTGCATCGGCGTCTAGGCCTATCATTGGTTGGTCATTACCATGGTGATTTGACAAACCTAAAGGTAGTTTAGATACTGTATAAATTATAGTTTGAAAAATTGAAATGACAAAAATAGCATTTATGTACATGCAGTGACGAAGCTGTTGATACAACATACCAAATAAAAAAGTTAGTACAATTAATATCAGTAACAACCACTCTTTTATTTTACAGATTCCATTTTTAGATATTCTGTTAACAATGTATTGTTCCCCTGAACATTTTTAAATTTTTTTTTTTTAAATATGTCATTTTAATGTCACATAATACAGTAGTTATTTACTTCGACCAAAAACTGGATCGAAAAAAAATTTATTTACCTGAAAAAAAATGGAATTTAAAGCAAAATATGGTCAAATTGGCTGCCATCCAATGGATTTTTTGTTGAATTTAACCATTTACAGTATTATGTTATTTTATAAGTGAAAACATATTTTTTTTCTTTTTTTTTTTCTTCGGAAGTGATTAACTTTATTAAAAATACAAAATAAAGTCTGATTTAATTAATCCTCATTTTTCATGTTTTTGGGGGACAATACATCTTTAATTAGACTACAACCTATACAAGTAAGGTGAAGTACAATAAAAAGGTCTTTAACTGGTGATCTAACTCTAATCTTCAAAAGAAAACCTTTGATTTGCGATGTGCCAAGGGTGATTACCTGTACTCAAAAACCATCAAAACCCAACAGGCACACAATAAAGTTTGGTCATTATCGGTTGTCTATTACTAGATTAGACTGCAGAACAGCAATATAGTATAAAGAATACAAAATTCACAAAATAAAGCCGTCATAAAACAAATCATAGTTGCCTAGTGTTAGGAATGTACATAGAAATCAATCCTTGTTACTTTAGGCCTAGTGTAATTTTTCTTTTATTTCTTAAAAATATGTATAAATCGAGTGTGGGGTAGAATTGTACATGCATATAACGTGCAAACATGGAGACGGTATGACAGTGGGTGTCAAAAAAAGAAAAAAAGTACAGACCTCCTAACTCTCCCCATAATGGCAAGAGTCTCCCGATATTTTGAGTCATCTCTCGCTAAAATGCAATTTCTCTCGATATTTTGGATAAACCAAAAAAATCTCCCGATATACAGCATAGGCCCTACATTTAATTATTATTATATTATATTAAAACTTAATTTATACTACTCTAGATATTGATAAGAGAATAGAAAAAATACTAATATCGGTCCGTATAATGTTTCTAATCTATTCATTTAATGAATGATATAATGAGTTGCCAACGCATTTTTTGCTAATTCATTTTTTCCCTTCATTATACCACCCTCTATAGTTACTTAAAACCATCCGATATTTCATTTTTCCAAATTGGGAGGTCTGAAACTATTCTCAGTAAAATGTTGAAATTAGCAGCATTCCAAGAATGATATGTAGAGTGTTAGTAAAATATGATAGATAAATAAAATGGTGCTTTAAAAAATTAATACAATGACATTACTGAATGTTAGCATGCCACCTACTTTTAGCGGCTTTTGTGACTATATTAACGGCCTCGTGGACAATGTGATCAGCAACCTCAACATTCTGCAGTCCTACTTTGTTAACATGCTCATCTACAGCGCCGCGCTCTACGACGTCGAGCACTGGATGGTGACCAGGTGCCCCACCGTCAATTATGTTAGCAATATCTAAAAATAGATTTAGGATGTTAGCACTACAGATTCGGAGAAATAATTAATAGGAAGAAACTTTTTTTCAAGGTGTGGTTTAAAGTTTGGAGAAAGGGAGGTTTACCTGGACACAATTGGTTGACTCAAATCTCTTGTGTAATAAATTCTGGTTTTCTTGTAGTTGTGGTTTAAAGAAGATTTCTACAATATTTTAAATTTGAATTTGCATGGAAAATTAGATTTTTGGTATATTCTATGCAGTGCAAATCTCTATCATCTACTGTGCTCTAGAAAGCAATAGCTGTAATTATCTATTATTATTAATAAAGACATGGATTAAAAGCAAGCACAAACCAACTATAAACCATTTTGTATTAAAAAAAACTGCTCAGTTTTATACTTATTCTAAAGTTTATTCTTGAGGCTTTAGTTTTAGTTTTAGTTTAAGTTTTAGTTTAAGTTTAGTTTAAGTTGTTTTCAAATTTTGTTTAAATGTGCCGTAGGGCCCCTCGGAAGAGCAGTTTTATTTTATTACTGAGAGGGCTACCCTACTGAAAAAAAGAAGAAAAAAAAAGTATCAAATGACTGCGCCTATATCTGTACAGGTCTCCTTTATCTAAAATCTTAACAAAGACTCTGCCAAACCTTTGTTAGCAAACTCCACATTTGCCACTCTGTTTGGAGAAGATTGCAGTTGGCTGAAGTTTGTTAACTGCAGTTGGTTAAAATGTATTAACTGCAGTTGGCTGAAGTTTGTTAACTGCAGTTGGCTGAAATTTGTTAACTGCAGTTGGCTGAAGTTTGTTAACTGCAGTTGGCTGAAGTTTGTTAACTGCAGTTGACCGAAGTTTGTCAACTGCAGTTGGCTGAAGTTTGTTAACTGCAGTTGGCTGAAGTTTGTGAACTGCGGTTGGCTGAAATTTGTTAAATGCAGTTGGCTGAAGTTTGTTAAATGCAGTTGGCTGAAGTTTGTTAACTGCAGTTGGCTGAAGTTTGTTAACTGCAGTTGGCTGAAGTTTGTTAACTGCAGTTGACTGAAGTTTGTTAACTGCAGGTGGCTGAAGTTTGTTAACTGTGGTTGGCTGAAGTTTGTTAACTGCAGTTGGCTGAAGTTTGTTAACTGAAGTTTTTGAACTGGTCTATATTTCTAGTGTAAACTTGGCTTAAAATACACTTATATGAATACATTTTAAAAAAAATAACTAAGCTTACTTGTTCAACTTTTATTTTATTATCAACAAAATTATTGAACAAAATAAAGTTTACCTTTGACAATCTGGTGATATGCAAAGTGCAGGTACAGCAAGAAGACCAGGTGTACAAAAGCTACGATGCCAGATATGATTAATTTTTGAGTTTTCCCACTTGTTCTTGATACAAACACACTAACCTGAATAAACGGATTGAAATACAAATAGTACTGAATAAGGATGTTTGTTATTCAATAAAAGTATATAATAAAGTTATAATGAATTTGACAATACAACTGAGGTGACAACATCTATTTAATTAGTAATTAGTTGCATGAGCAGGGCCGTAGCCAGCAAGGACAAGGCGCTCGTTGAGGTGACAACATCTATTTAATTAGTAATCAGTTGCATGAGCAGGGCCGTAGCCAGCAAGGACAAGGCGCTCGTTGAGGTGACAACATCTATTTAATTAGTAATCAGTTGCATGAGCAGGGCCGTAGCCAGCACGGACAAGGCGCTCGTCACGTCTGAAACTTTCAATTTTCACCAGCCACCCATATTCCACAGCAGAGATCGTCATATCTTAAATAATTATATTTAAAGCATCTTTTTCACGTCTGTTTTTAAACTCTCGCTACGGCCTTGATTAGCCAATACTGTAGATAAGCGTGTCACTGGTAATCACCCAATAAAGAAAGGGCTAGTAGCATGTCAGTGCCCACTTAAGGGCCTCGCGAGCATATAGTGAATACAGGTAATGAGAGATAAAATAAGTAGTTCATTGAGTTATTAATAGTTCAACGGCCTCTGTTCTAAATCACTTGGTGTAGTCTGAGATCGTAATAATTTGAATGGATATCGTAATCAGAAGTACATATCGTAATAATTACGCCTAAATTGTAATGGTTGGCATCTCTGATACAATGATATTAGTTTTCGGTTTGCCGCTGTAGTTCTTGACATTTCGACAATATGTTTTGATTGTTCTCTAGAGTGAGAATGCAGGCGGTCCATGGGGAATATCATAAAGATTGGGTGAAAGCTAAAATGTAATTGACAATGACATGAAGGTGCTCACACCATAAATAAAAGTGTATATACTTTTTGTTTTAATTATGACAAATAATTTAATAAAAACCTTATTGGCAGCTTGGTTGTCATGCTTTGCCTTTTTTATTTTAACCGAGTAATTTAATATTTCGAGGTGAACTTCTATTGTTAATATAAACCTCTGTACTATGAAAGATTAATGGGTTTACTATAATCAGTACATAAACATACTAACCATTTTTAGAGCGGATAAACCTCCAAGTATAGCCCACATCATGTAGAAGAAGAAATGTGAATCTAAATTGTGTAACGCAGTTCCAAGAAATATTACAATACAGTTAGCAAACTGTGAATAACCCTTCAAATAAAACAAACATATTGAATAATTAAAATAAGTATACAATGGTAGATACAACATTTATGTACTATAGAAAAATATATCTTTTTCTGATTTAAAACATTATACTTTTTTTTTCACATGACATTTCTAGGCAATATACTAAAAACTATTTCAGAAACAAGCACGAATGTGCGATACTCGGGGTACAGCAAAAGAAGCTGTAATGACGTCATAAGACCGGATGTGACGTCACATACACATCAATAACCTCGCTACCAAATACGGCTATACGGTACCGTCTTCGAGACGTCATATGGCTGCATCCAGTTTGAAATCTATAGCTTTGAGGACATGTCCCTGTAGTATATTCATGCCAAATCCCAGCTCAATACTAAAATTAATAAGGGAGGAGTAGTACTTTATAAATCGCACTTTTTACTCGATAGTGTCCAGATGGAAAAAGAAGAGGAGAAGATGAGAGAGTACTAGACTCGGGTACCCCAAGTCAAAAAAGGCATTAAGTTAATATTACTTACTGTTAGAGACAAGACTTGTAATGGCGTAATATGAGTATTGCAAATGTACGCAACAGTATAAAACAATCCAGAAGCTAAGAACCAGTACCCAAAACATAGCCCTATTGCAGTACCCATTAATGTCCCTTCTCTCTGTAAGAATAACAAATCAACATATACAGTATAGCGCACATTTATACAACATTTAATTATAATCAGCGGCGCTTCACATCAATCGGTATCATAACATTCTTTGAAATATAGTGCCTTTAAATGTTTTTTAAGTATTTAATGTGACTTGGTAAACTTTTCCAAATTTTGGGTCCTGCTACGGCAAACGAACGGTCAGCAAATGTCTTTCGTTTAGTTCGTGGGATTGTCAGGTTAACATTGCTGGTGCTTGAACGTGTACCGAGAGAAACATTCCGCACAGTAAGAATATCTCTCCGGTAACTTGTTACCCCTTGTTATTAGCAAATCAAGAGTATTTCCCGAACGATGTGTGGGGCAAGGCACGTGCTGATCAAGATCAAGTACACCGTCAAATTTTATTTTATCCGGATCATTGCTGCTGTTCATATGAAAGTTGAAGTCACCTGAAAAAATTACAGAACTATGTAACGATAGAATATCTGCAAATTCATCATAGAAGGTGGCAGTACTAATGGGTCTGACGGTGGAGTAAGGCGGGCGACTAAAGAGGCATAATATTGGCACACAGTTTTAAGGCACTACTGAAATATGGTGCTGATGGTAGAATCCTCGGATTAAAAGACTTGAAGCTGGAGGTCCAATATGTATTATATAGTACACATCTGCCTTGTGTGCATGAATCCAGTGCATCTTTCTGTGTTTTGGTCCTTACTAGTTTAATCATTTTGTTATGGAAACTACAAGAGTGGCTTCACTGTATGTCCCATTGGGATGAAATGGCATCAACTAACTCTTTCAACATTAAGGTATGCTAATGTCAAACGGAACTGAATCGTGTCGACAACATATATGTTCTTGTTCCTTTCAGTTGAGTTGTGTTCTGTGACGACATAAGTGTATGTACTTTTATCAACAATTATCAGCATCACAGGTTTTTTAAAATTAAATAACAATGCTACAACATCTTACCACTACATGCATAGATGACTTCATCTCCATTAAAAGAAATGCAATGAGTGTAAAAACAACCATCAATGGACCATACAACTCTGTTGGTAACTTCTAGATAATATAATTATATATATATATATTGATTAACATTCTTAAATTCACGTAATCTGATTGGTTAATAATAGGGAGGTTTCGCAACCTTACGAATACGATAACGAAAACGGATACGTCACACATTTGTGAAACTTTTGAGCTGATCCCCATTTCATATTCGTAAAGCGTATTCGTGTTGACGAATATCACCAGTCATATTCGTAACTACAAAACGAGTATAGTTTTTGATCTATTTTGCACATTTTGCATTTGAACAGGAATGATTCATGACTATAATATAATTATACCTTTATTGAAAGTAATTTACTAAAGTAATTTACTAAAATTCCAGGTCAATTTTGATAAATAGCAGTTTTTAAAGTCTTCACTCGCTTTGATGTTACGCTAGGCCTAGGCAGCCAAGCACCAAGCAACACGTACCTGCGCTTCGCTCAAATTTACCGCAGTCATATTTTGGACGGCACCCTCAATATTTCGTTGCCATGCGAAACAGATTTTTACTGGCTTACGAAAAACGAATACGTGTGCGTGACGTATCCGTTGTCGTTATCGTAAGGTTGCGAAACCTCCCTAATACTGTATGTCAGTTAAATTGACATTTTCATTGGAGCAAAATTAAAACACAGAGGAATAGACATTCAGCTTATTTTTAAGAAGGCAATTATTTTTGTATTCTATGTATGAAGATTTGATTCAATTTGACTAAATAGCTGTTTTTCCACCTCTTTTTAAATACTTAATAATTATTATAGTTCAAAGTGTATTCCTTAATAGTGCATTTATAATATATAATAATATTAATATTCAATTGTGCCATATACCTGTGGTCTTCCCGATGGTCTTTTTGGAACAAGAGAAAATATCAATCTAAAAAAAAAATATTTAATTACATTTTATTATCAAATATTTATTAAAATAACACTACATAACTAGAAAAATGTTACAGTTTAGTTTAAGTTAAACTACGGGTTTGACTAACCTTCTAACAACCACCTTTGGTTCAACATCAAAGTAAGGTCTCAGAATATCAATATTAGCATACAAATCAAATACTTTCCTAGCCTGGTCTTTGCCTGCTTTCCATGCCTAGAATAATAAAAGAAGAAAGTAATGAACACTGGAAATCTAGGACATTGGAAAAATGTATATTGTGGTATTTAGTAATAGATGTTGTAAATACATGTTCATTTCTGGTAGTCAAAAGCTTATGTAGAATCATTAGTTAAAAATAAATCTCAAAATTATTTCTATTTATTTAATACTAAACTCACAATAAATCTGTTTGCAACTTTGCTTCTAAGGTAAGCTGAGGTTAACAGGCAAAATTTTTTGTGGTGAAAAGGAGGTAAACGTATTTCTTCACTACACAAGACACAGCATCAGTATTTAGTGATACAATGTGTGTTTTGTCAGGCGCGGTAAAGGCAGAAAATGCATCAAGGAATGCACGTGGTCTACATATTTAAATTTATAAATCATCAAGATTTTTTTTTCTTCCATATTCAAAACAATCCAGAAACTAAGAAACTTGTGCGATTACTGTCATATAGGTGGAGGGGTAGGAGGCAATTTACAATAAGTGGTTCGTTTCTAGTCGGCCATGTTACATCCGTGTACTTTTTATTCATGTATCCTTATTAGACATAGAGGGCGGTGTATCTATCAGTAATATATATTATCATGACAATTACCAGGAGACTTCGGAGGTGTGAGAACCAGACTACTTTGACACTTACAGTTCCTGCAACTTCCTTTCCAATTTGGCTGCGCATAGCTTTCATAAAATCTCCACTTTCTGCATCTTCTTCTTCATCATCACCATCACCCTCGTACATGTCCATTGTATGTAGCTGAGCTGGTTCACGTGATGGACTATCAAAATCTTCCATTGAATCGGTCATTTCTATAACAGCCGAAGTATCGGACTAGAGAAAATACAGTAACATTTTAAATTTCAAGATTAATAATATTTTTAAATTGTGGAATGTGGGCAACATCAGTGCATGGAGGTATATACCTCCATGATCAGTGTAGGCCTAGGCCTTTTTAGTAGATAGTACGCCCCATGCCTATAGCAATAGGCTAGTCTGCCGTGTAGCAGAGAGGGCCAGCCTACTCAGACCTGCCCTAGACCTCCAATCTAGTTAGGCCTAGGCTAGGATAGGAGGGGATCCAGTCAAGTCGCCCCATCGCAAAGTCGCCCCATCGCAAAGGGGTGACTTTGCGATGGGCGACTTGACTAGCATCCGGATAGGAGCACTCTAGCTGCTAGCTAGGCCTAACTAATACTTAATTAATAGGCCTCACACACTCACTGGCGCGCCCACTCACTCTGCGCACTCACACCGTCATCAGCAGAGAGGTCTGGTAGGCCTAGCTACCTCAGTTTTGGAGTACCAAAATAGCCAACAAATATACCACCGAATAAAATTATCTTATCTAATTATACCAAATTGAAAATGAGGAGAATGTATATCGTATTAAGGTCACAAACATGTTTTTATTTACCTGTCTTGAGACGTCAGACCAATCATTGGAAGTCGCCATGGTGGAACTTTTCGGCGCTTTTATAACTTTGTTTTTATAGAAATAAATGTTAACGATTTTTACAATAAAAAATACTAATATGTATACTAAAATATATTTTATATTGAAAATATTATTTTAGTATCTATAAATACATATCTAAGTGATACACTAGTTATTTGTATGCCTATATAATAAACAAATATAGGCCTAGCCAAGTCCGAGGGTTAAAATTAAAAACAACATGGATGCATGCTGTTGTGCAGTCATCCATAGCTGTTTAGCGCGCTAAAGTCACCTCCTCTGTTTACAAAATTAATGTTAAATCAAAATGAAGTAAAGTAGTCAAGGACCAATATTTTTTTAGATCTAGTAGTAGGGAAGTAAAATAAATTAGGTTAGGTCTAGGCCTAACTAATAATTTAATACTACTAGCTAGGCCTAAATAGGGCCTTAATTAGGCCTAAGAAGGCTAGGGCCTAGGCCTAGGCCTAGGCCTAATTGCTAGGTAGGCCCACCTAGCCTACTAGACAGGCCCCCCTGCCTGGCAGAGGGTAGAACCAGGCCCTGCCCAGGCCAAAGTTACTGACTGAACTGTGTGTACTAAAAAGTAAGGCGGCCCCTGGCTGGGCCTAACCTACTAGCTAGCTAGGCACCCATAGGAGAGAACCTAGTCCTAGCTAGCTTACATATGTTATGCGCGATTTGAACGATTTGCGCAATTTAAAATTGCGCAAAGAATTCTTGCGCAATTTAAAATTGCGCAAGGATTTTCTTGCACAATATTAAATTGCGCAATCAACTTGCGCAATATGACACCTTTGCGCAATTTGAAAACGAACTGTTTGTTATTTTTATTATTGTACTCATTTGTTGTTGAGAATGGTACCAAAGGTCGATCTTTTTTGTCATTAAATTTAATTTTTAAGTTAAATAGTAAACGTCTAATAATTCGTAATAATTATTGTTTCTAAAAAAAATCCAATCGTTTAGTCTTATAATCGTCATTAGTACTGATATTTGAATTGAAATTATTATATTACTATTGGTATTTATTTATGCCTTCTCCTCATATTATGTGTGAATATGGTATTTTATAGAACCATTGGGAATTCGAGATTTTTTTTATTCGGAAAAAAAATACGGGAGGGAGGCTCCCGGGAGGGTAAGGAAAAGCGATATTATCTTCAATTTTGAATCATTCTTAGAAATTACTAAAAAAATATGGGTGTGCATGATTTCACAATCTGTCGAAAAACCTTGCGCAATTTGCAGATTACTTGCGCAATTTAATACGTTGCTTGCGCAATTTGAAACACATGTTTCAATTCAAATGGCGCAAGGAATTATTTGCGCAATTTTAAATTGCGCAAGAAAATCATTGCGCAATTTCAAATTACGCAAATCGTTCAAATCATGCATAACATATACAAACAAGCTAGTAGTAGAAGTAGTACTATAGTAGGCTAGCTAGGCGGGATCTGGCCAAACTACCCTATGTCTAGGAGGCCATCTAGACTCTACTCTACTACTAGCTAGGGCCAGGCGGATTAGTTAGTGAGTTCTAGTAGTTTAGTAGGGTAGCGTCGTACTAATCATCGTCCGGTGGTTTTTTATAAAATGTTATACATTACTATACTACATACTGTACATGCTAACAATTTATATTTAATATTATTCTAAGTTATTGTAATATTTAATTGTACATTTTTTTTTTACATTTTTAATGTAAAAATAATGATGTAAGGTTTATTCTGAAACTCAAGACCGCCCTCTGTGATAAGTGATGTTTTGTTGACATGTTGCGTCGAATGAAAATTTTGATTTTTTAACTCATTTCTAAAAAGAAAAATATAAATATAATAAGTTAAATTTACCACTCACTAAAACATATTAATAAAATGTACTTGATGTCATTTTATGTCATAAAACCCAGGCATAGATTAGTATGTAACACACTTTTCCAAAAACCTTTGTTAGTGTTTTGGTTTTGGGCAATTTAAAACAAGAATACCCACATAATAATAATGCCCACCTATATTTTGTTTGCAATAATACATTTTTTTTTTTTATTTGAGGTTTGAAGAGTTTTTAAATTGAGAGATGTTCTTAAAATGGAACAAGGTCAGCAAGAGGTCATCACAATACCAGATGATGAAGATTCTGATTCTGATAGTGACAGCGTCTTAATGATTGGCGAAACCAGAGGATTATATACACGCCCATCAAGACGATTGCAATCTTCAGGTTGTTTAAAGCTCAATCTATACTACCAAACTTTTTGTGGCAAAAAAATGTGATGTGCCCATATATGGACATGATGTCATATCACTACCATATTAGGGAATATCACTACCATATTTGGGAACATCACACTTTTTTGTCAAACTAGTTTGATAGTGTAGAAAATGCTTTATATTTGTTATTCTAAACATTTATAGACTGGTGTGGAAATAATTGTTTTATTTGCAATTTGTGTTTGGGCATCGATGACAACTGATAAACAAAACCGCAATTACAATCAAGAGAAATAAAACACATTATTTATTTTTATTTGAGAGCTCAGGGTA
This sequence comes from Antedon mediterranea, assembly GCF_964355755.1. Lineage (NCBI taxonomy): Eukaryota > Metazoa > Echinodermata > Crinoidea > Comatulida > Antedonidae > Antedon > Antedon mediterranea. Next base: position 18,210,044 of record NC_092676.1, read on the forward strand.
ACATGAGCCCACTCAGGTCATGAAATATACAAATAATAAATGTTTATTATTGCAATGGTACAAATAATGAGGTGAAAGATGAAATATAAACAATCTTTCACTGAATGCAATTATTTGTACCATTGTATGAATAAAAAACATTCATTATTTGTTAACTAACACACCTACTTTTAGATGGCCTAAACCAATCGAAAAGGCAGCGCTCAAAGTGTATTTGTAAGTTTAAGTATATGTTTTAATCTTTATAGATTCTGATACAGACGTAGAAATAATAGAACCACACAATAATGCTGAAGATTCTGGCAGTGAAACGGATCTCTTTCAGAGTTCATCTGATGAGACTGACATTGATGATGAACCTGTTAGTAGAAACGCAGCACCATCGGACCAGCCTGTCATTCAGCAGCAAGTCAGGGAGCCCATGCTTCCTTCTGGTTCGTCGTTTGTCCCAGGACAGAATTTTTCAATAGCAGCTAGACAATTAATTGTACCTGCTCAGTCTACCCATGTTCAGTCTGTTCCAAGGTTACCAGCAACAACATCCTCGGCCTACAATTATGGGCAAGTTGGGGATAGTATGATGCCTGTTAACAATAGACGTTTTAATATTTCTCAACCTTTGACTGTTGACCCGCCGATGTCGTCGCAACTTATTGTAAATCAAAATCGGGTAGAAATCACAGAGATTCCAATTGAAGTACCAATGGAGGTTGAGAATATTCCAGTAAATGCTCCAGTAAACACAGCTGTAAATGAGTCACTGTTAGATTTTGCAGTGAAGAAAGATTCAAAGAAAGAAAAAGAGGACACTAGTAGCGATGATGAAGGGGTTAGTAGCTATAGCAATATTATTTTATACAATATCAGCAAATGTCCCAAAATGAGAGACCATATCGTGCCATAGTTTCTGATTGATTACTTACTGTATCTTTTTTTTTTCCATATACAAAAGCACAAGACAGCATTGAATAGCTACATATTTATTGGTTCTTATTTATTTACCTTTATACTGAGTGACCTCTCCAGTCAAAAACTGTTCTCCCAGAGAGCCCAACATACAGGACTATGATGATGAGGAGACGATCCCTTAAACCGATGTGTGTAACAGTGGCTGTGTACAGTATGAACTAGTACACTGGTGTAACCCTCTATTCGTCCCAAAAGATGTATTTTGTTCTTTAAAGTGCATGTGAGCATTTTGTGTACAATGGACCTATGGTTTATAGTCCTTATCGGAGAAGACTTGTTCTACCACCAGAGCCATAAAGAGCGTCAGCCTCGGACTCTTTTTAACGATATTATGGCTATGGATTTGGGTTGCACTGTTTTAACCACTCAGTCAATCACCCGCCTACAATCTTACCTGAGTGAGTAGAGAGTAGTGATTTATGTGTTGATTTTCAGCAAAGAAAAAAACAACATAATAAAATGCGTCTTTTATTTTCAGCAATGCTGCATCATTTGTTACGAAGCATGGACCAACTCTGGAGCGCATCGTGTTGCTTCCCTCAAATGTGGTCATGTCTTTGGTCAAAGGTGAGAATTTGCTTGTATTTTGAGTTAGCCTTAAAAAACATTAGCGTTCAAAGACAACATAAGATAAAAAAAAAATATTGGCAGCAGAAAATATTTATACACAAATATTGTTTGACTTTTCCAGGCCTGTTATATTCTGATTTACATAGAGTATAATGGCAAAAACTGCAAAAAATTAAAATGTTCTCAATGTCCAAGCGACAATTATCTGTCACTATGTCAGATATTATATATTCAAAAAGGATACTGTAATCGTTGCAATAAAATATGATATTTTTCATATAAAACATGGTTTATTTTTTTAGTTGTATTGAAAAATGGTTGAAAGGAAATAATGGAAAATGCCCACAATGCAATGCAAAGGCCAAAAAGGGAGATATTCGTGTCTTGTATGTTAAAGCATTGAAAGTGACGGACACAGCTGAACGGGACAGGGCACTTAAGGATCTTGAAAATGAGAAATCAATGCGGAGAAGCGCTGAAATCAAGGCCGAACAATTTCGTTTGAAATATCAGATGGCAATTGAGGAGAGTAAAAATATGAAAATGAAGATGAAGGCATATGAAAGTGGTATACATTTAAATCAAAAGTGAGTATTAGCTTGTTGTGGTATGAAATATTATTATCATCTAGTGCAGGGATACAGTCACCCTCAGACGTTGCTCTCATACTTCAGGTTTAAGATTTTACCCAATTGTTGTTTTATAATAAAAAAAAATTTTTTTCTCTTTTGTGGCGTGAACCACCACCTTTATTCTTTCATATCATAATTAAATACATTACAAATAAATCAGTAATATCTGTCTTCATATGTTCTTTCTTTAATTATATTGTTTTCCGTTAATATTCTACATTTTTCTTTATATTTTTCTGCTCAAAAAAAAATATCAGTAATTTTTGTAAATTTTAGTTTTTCACATATTGTTTCTAATATTATCCTCCTGCTTTCATGGTTTGTTATTATTCACATTGTACACAGACAATATACATACCGTATTGTTTCATACCCTTTTAATTCATACCATTTATATACATCTTATAGACACTATATACAAAGATATAAAACAACGTTAAATAATATAATAATAATATAATAAAAAAATTAGTACGTACAGGTATAAGGCTATATCATAGAAATATTAATTATACAGTATTTTATTAAGAATCCCTGCTTCAGGACACCTCTTTTCAGGGACACAAATGAGGTGCAATATGTTAATAACACTACAGTCAACCCCTATTAAGGGGACACTGCTATTAAAGGTCGTGAGGTAATTTCCCGATTGATCGTAATCAAAACGGTACTGGGTATGGTCTACTAGCGTTCCTGCTCCCAGCAAGTACATCCATTCATAGAACCTTTAATGAAGAAAGCCTACCTGGTGGTAACCATAGAACGGTCCCGAGATAACGACTATACTTCGGCTTTAGTCGATAGAAGATTGAAAAAATTGTTAGAGATAGAGTATACGATGTTTGATTATGTGTAGATGTGTGATTGATTATTTTATTCAAATGATGTTATTTATTTAATAAATTTTTTATATCAATTAATTAAATTATTGTAGATTGTATATTATGCGAGAAATATTATTTAATACATTTTTGATATATTATTATTATTATAATATTAATAAAAAGATATTTGTTAGTATAAATTTAAAAACAAAATAGACAGTTATTTGTGAGACTTTTGTTATATTTGATTGATACACAGTACTGAAAAGGAGTATTGATTTCTCTTCCAGTACTGGGTATTTCATTTACCACTAATGCAACAGTTAAGTATTGTTTTTGATGCATTAATACAAATGGGAAAATGCAATTAAATATCCATTTTCTTTAGAAGTAGGGTGCATAATTCAACTAATAGCAAGTCATCCTCAGAAGCTGTCTGCAAATACGTTTTACAAAAGACAATTCAAGTATCTCCGGTAGGTTATTTGCTCCTTTATAAAACCAATACACATTTTAATTTTTAATGTATGGATATTTTAAGTGTCAACTACACTTGACCTACTACAAGCACTGATCAAAGTTTATTTTATCACTATGTATTAACTTATTTCATTTTTTAAAAATCTTTTCATATTTTTTGAAAATTCTTTACAAATTAATAGATACTACCGTATATTTCGGTGTATAAGTCGCACCTGTGTATAAGACGCACCCCCTAACTGAGAGTAAAATATCGGTATTTTTTATATTGTCGATGTATAAGACGCACCTTATATTTCATCAAAACAATGTTTTTTTAAAATTCTAATCAATATTATTGTAATAATATATTTTGTTATATCTACAACGACGTCCTTTATTTAGGTTTTTTCTTACCTAGGCTCGGCCGCGCCCAGCCTAAACAAGTTGTTTCTAACTTGTTATTCATGAGTTTCGCACCCCCAACATCGAGTGCACGACCGAGTGTGTAACACGCACGTGTGTGGGCTAGCCTCGCTCGATCATTTTGAGAGGGCGCACGTTTTCACGGACAATCGTATTCGATTAGTATCTATGTATCCGAGAAGTGTGTACGCTAGGTCCACGCTATAATCACCTGGAGAATATTAGTCGAATACCGTACAACATGTGGCCGCCAAGAAGGGCTTGCGCTGGGGGTACGGCGGTCGGCGATCGTGCGAATAACTATAAATAAATACTATTCCAATCGATCGTAAACGTTTACAAATGAAATTTTATCGGAGCGTTTAAAACAGCTCCATAATAAACAAATCTTTTCATCATATTTAGTATAACATCACGCTAAAATGCCTTGAAAACTAGGCAGAAGCAGGTTGCCGTTACGTTAGTACACTGTAGCTAGGCCTAGCCAACGAGGTGATGATATATATGTACACTCTGTGTGTGGTGAGGCATTTATGTTCGGTGTATAAGACGCACCCTTAATTTAGAGGTCAAATTTGCGTGTCAAAAGTGCGACTTATACACCGAAATATACGGTAAATAGTGATAAAGATATACAGAGTAGATTATAAAGTTGTAGAATTTGTATAGTTTATGGAATGAAACTAAAATATTATTCATAATACTATTTCTGCATACAATTCTGTAATAATATTGTAATTACTCATAAATAAAACAGATGTAAAAAAATATCAGTTCTCAGGTATTGAGTGACCCTTGCACTTAGATGTAAAAAAAAATGTTTGTTTTTGTTTTTTAATTACTAGAATGGAAAATGTAGAGTGATGACTTTTGATAGTACATATGATGCCATTCTGGTTTCCTTGCCATCACCACAGCAACTGTTCCCAGGCTTTGGTGTCAAAAAGGTTTGAAAAATACCTCTAATTCTCTCAGATTGATTACAAAACTGGAGTGCCTAAATTTACTACTTTCTACCAGTGTACAATGTCAAAAAAATGTACTGATAACTATCCCAGTCTTTTATCAAAAATTATAAAACTAAATCATCAATGTGTTTATTACTCATTTAATTCCATTAAAACCTCTCCTTGAGAATACCCATATTAATAGTAACACTTTCCATGAAACAAAACAGGGAACTATTATGTTTTAACACTACAGCAAACCTCTATTTAGTGGAGACACTTTGTTGAGTCCTGAAGGTATCCCCTATAGGAATAATACTGTAATTATGTTCCAAAATCTGTTTTAATATTTGTAAAAAGTTTAATTTTATATTTGCATTTTTGTTTTTGCTTTGCTTTGTTTGTTTAATAATTCTGAATTTTTTTGGTGTAAAATAGTTATATCCTTACAGATCAATGCCTATTGAAATTTAACAAAATTGGTTCTTTAATTACATCACAAATAAAAAACAGAACAATTTGTATTCTTTTAACACGGGCCAAAATATCAACATGCGTCTGTAGCAATATTTTGCCAAGTACTTCCAAGTTTCTGAGTGCTTTCATTAAATATTTAATTTCTTTATTTTGAATTCTATTACTTATATAGATTAGTGCAATTGATAACAGCAATGCCTATATTTCAATACACAAGAATTTGATTAGAGATCTTTGCTGTAACACACGTCAAGATGGCCTGCTACTGACTGCATCTGCGGATAAAACAATGAAGATAACCAGCATTAGCAGTTTCAACACTGTTCAAACGTATGTTCCAAAATCTGTTGTTTTAATCTGTACAAAGTTCAATTCTATATGCGCATGTTATACCAATTGTTCAATTGAAGGTAGAGAAACAACAAAAGTGGTACCTCAATTTAGGGGTTTCCTTCCTATTATTATTACTGTATACAAATAATGAATGGGGAGAAATCTCTCTGTTTTTATTTGTTTTATAACACACCTACAGTTCTTAGAGTAAACTTTTATTCAATTATTTCGCTGCATCCATCTTGAACCGAATGTTGAAAGCTTAGGCCCCACAAATATTTGAAGCACAGTTATAGACAGTGCACTCCACAGGTGTTTTCCCGTGTTCCCATCACAACATATTCAAGCCTACTCCATTTTTTCTTTACAAAAGCTGATAGTGTACATAAGTTGATTTAATTTCGAAAATTATAATGCAAAATATTACATTCAGGACTTCATTCCACAATTTTTTTAGGCCCTGTCGTTTTTTTTACATCCTGGTGCAATAGTACCTTTAATTATTGAAATGGGAGAAAAATGCTAAATTAACCAATCGTATGGCAGAGATTAAATGATGTGTTATAAAGGATTATGTTGAAAAAGTTGTTTTTTTTGTTTAAGATTCCAATCTGATTTCCAATTCTGGGCATGTGCATGGAACACAGATGATGTGAACTATATCTATGGTGGCTTGCAGAATGGGTCTGTGTTGGTTTATGATACAAGGCAAGCCAATCAGGCAGTTCAAGTCCTTAACAATAATAATTATTCAACTCCTATGGTGTCTTTGGTATATGTACCCGTTGGTGGACCATCTTCGTAAGTTTAATGTATTATATATTCTAAAAGAAAAAACTTTTATTACAGATCTATTAAAGTCAAAAGTGAGAAAAGAAATGAAAATACTAATACAAATAGTAAAGCCTAAAGAAGTTTACATATAATATTAGGGACTTTTAGATTTGCGCCTCCACTATGTCGACTGCTACCCTACTGTACGACGCCATTTTCATGATATGTGCATGCACTAGGCGACTGGTACATCGACTGGCAAATTTGAGAACAGGTTATAACCTGGATCACTAGGATGCCAACCATTGTACAGAAAATTAAAGATCTAGGCTGCCTAAGCTACACAATTAGCCTAAGTCTGTGTACTTCCACCAACACAGCGGTGAAATAGCTCCATGGACGAGGGCTTCTAGAGATTTGAAGGTCAGACCCAAAGAGCATTACGTCATACGTTCACTGGCACGTCAACGTTAGTGTCCACTTAATCTAAACGTTCATATATTTGTCGATGAGTAACAGTCGACTACGACCCATGTTCACTCAAATCAAAGTCCCTATAGTCTTTGGTACTGTATACATTTTAATACTTATTTGACTATTTAACTATTTGAATCATACAATATTCATTCATAATATTAATTTTCTAAAATATAGGGCTTCTGGATTACTAATGAATACGTTGGAAACGAATGGATTTTGGGAAAAGAAGGAAGGTGCTGAGTGGTTCTGCCACAATCTGGATATGGATAGTGAGTTCCATTACTAAAACTCATTTATTATAATAGGAGCAGTGCTCTTTTCAATCCCTATGTCTATTAACATTGATATACCATATATAAAAAGCTCATAGCAGAGATGTAAGGTATGAGAGAGAATATATTATGCAAGAATCTCCTCGCGCCATCAATTCGCATTCAAAACGCTGTATCGAAGGTACAGGGTGATTTTAGCTTACATTGGCCTCCGTCATTTCCCATTTCTCAGAGCCATTTTCACAGTGCTCTCTCCAAACTTGAAATTCTATCCCGCAGTGCATTTTTAAATTTATGTTGCACACTTTCAGGACAAACAGGAGATTCTTGTTCTTTGCTTCTGTTTATATCCCTAAAGCTATGTCTACACTATCAAACTACCCAGTATGGTAGTGATATGACATAATGTCCATATATGTACACATCACATTTTTTTTCACATAAACTTTGATAGTATAGACAGAGCGTTAGAGGTACTTGGGAAGTGGTAAGAAGCAATCAAGCATGTCACGTCTTCCCACAAACTAATTGGCCATTACTAAAACTGAATTTAAGCTATATTTTGATACATATATGTTGCTGCATACAGTAGTGTTGAAGATAAGCCTAAAGGAACCTTTTATAATCTATTTATAAGTCTTACATTCAATTATTATTTCAATCTCTTGTTTAAAAGTAAAATAATTCAGGAAAATTAATAGTCTTTCAATCTCTAAATTCTATTCATATAAATTCTAAATAAATGTTGTATTTAATTTGTCGTTAGGGAGATGCACTGGGATGAGTTTCGAGAAACGAACACGGCATCTATTGGCTTCTTACCGTGCAAGTGATGGAGTACGACATACAAGACGCGTGGTATGTCCTAAAAAACATTGGAATTGTTACAATGAATTACTTAGGGACCACGGTGGTCAACAAATGGAAAGTAGTTCTAACATAAAAAGACAACATACTGTATCTGCAGGAGGCTCTACGTAATCTAAACTTCATTGGGATACTTTGAGTTACTGAGTTATATATGCACAACTCTATTTATGTTTAAACTACTCTTTCAGGGAGTTTTCAGGGAAAATGTAATTCCTATATAATGACATGCAAGATCTGGTCAAAACCTTAGTTGACCAAAATGTTAACGAAACATGAATAAATTTATCAAATTTGTACAGAAAAATTAGAAAAACAAAATGGTAAATTTAGAGTTATATTTATTAGACAATAAATATTTTTAAAATGGTCGACGGTCATTGCAAGTAAAGGGTCTACATAGCAATGCGCTTTTTTAACTACGTGCGGTGTGCACGATACATACGTTGCTTCCATGATCGAAACGATATTAAAACAAACAAGTTCAACTGTTCGTACATCACACTACTACAATACTGTAGAATGATGACATCATCTATTAAGGGGTCCCACTGAAAAATCCCTAAATTAAATAAATAATATTTATATATAATATTTTATTTTTATTTTTACAGATGTATAACTTTCAATGCCAATCTGTTGGTGCTACAGATACAAGAATGGTGACATGTACTCCTATAGAAACATTCTACGGTGGGTCAACCATGAAACAACTGACGCGCTCACGACTCTTCCCTAGCCCTGCAGGGGCTGACAAGTTGCTTGTTTGTGGAGGGGACGAAGCCAGTGGATCTGTAAGAATTGTTCAAAGTTTTTTAAACCTGAAACTCTGTATCAAACAAACAAAACAACTGTGATGTGTCCATAATGTGGACACGATGATGTCATATCACTACCATATTTGGGCACGTCACATTTTTTCTTGTCAAACTAGTGTGGATAGAGCTTAACTTAAGGAAATATGTCATATTTGTAATTGGGCAGTTTATTGCATTCCAATAATGGTATATTTCTTGTACCTTTTGCACTAATTTTTTTTCAAAATGAACAGATGTGACACTATAGTTTGGTGTTTAACATGCCAGTTACCAAGGGTGTGGGTTCAAATCATGTTTTCAATCAGAAATAAGATTTAAATGAAAACAATAAAAATGGCGACCAAGATATAAATTCAGAAATTTTGGGTTTTATTTTCATCCTCCTGTACAAGTGGTATTTGTATTGTGTCAAAAAAAAAAAAAAGGGATTTCACATTAGTTAAACATAACAAAAATAATATAATATTTATATTTTTTTTCAGGCCCACCTGTGGGATGCGGGTAGCGGCAGATTACTTCAAAAAATTCAAGTGAATGCTAATGTACTTGACGTTTGCCCATTTTACAGCAATAACAATCATTTTCTGGCAACCTTATCAGACAAGGATTTAAAGATTTTTAATTGGAGATTATGATTTTTATGAATTAATGTACTTTTATTGTTTAAAACTGCCAATTAAATTTTTGAAAGATAAAGAGTATTTATAGAAATATAAACAAAAGGTAAAAAAAAAATCAATATATATATATATATTGACAGTAATTAAAAAATTGATGTACAGTAAACATTTTGAATATGAAATAAATATTTTGTTAAAAACAGAGTAAAAAGATTCTCCTTGTGTGTATGTGTTATAAGATAGTGGAAAACCATCTAGGCACACTCAAAGGGTTGAGTGGAGCTATAATTATTATATTATAATTATGTATCAATATTGTTATCATTATTCATTTGCCACATATCGGATATATGTAGAATCAGTGGCGCCATTTTGAGTTGCAAAATAGATGTTAAAAAGCCAGGTCTGTATGCTGGGGGGTGGTTCAGAGGAAATATGTTATGGTTCGCTGAGTCAGATATTGTGTAACTTTATTATGAAATTTGTCCTTAAGCATAGTGAACTGAAAGTACACGCCACACAATGTTTGTTCTTCTTGTCAGAATAACTGTTTTTTTATTTTATAATTGCAATAGAAGAAAACAAAAATATATAATAAATGTAGAAAATAGGAAAAGAACATCCAAGTGAGTACAGTATAACTATATTGAAACCTTTAATAATAAATATATATATACTGTAATTTTGCCTCATAATAAAAATAGTAAAAAATGTTTTTGATAAAGATAGTATGAAAAAATATATGTGATGAAAATCAGGTAATCTATATATAAATTATGGTTAATTCTGACATAGGCGAGCACAATGCAAAAACTTCTCTACAAATCTCCGCCTTAGATACCTACCTTATCTATCCGATATGTACCGCGAAACGTAGATTTGATAACATTAGTGTGCACGCCGACGCTATTGTTCCATATTTATATCTTAGGAAGATATTATAAAGAGTTTTTTAACAACATTTATGATTTCAACATTGGATTTTCCTCTCAATTTCAATTCTTCCCGGTCAAAGTAATTTCCGGGTTTAAGATAAGTTCACCTTAGTTTCAAATATTTTCTCTCTTTTATACACAAGGGAGCAGTTAAAATAATAGATTTGACCCTAAAGGTGACTGGAAACAGGCACTTTCCATCAATCAATACAGTGTCCCTTTGGAAGACGAAAAAAAAATTGGCCATTAATCATAGCCATTTCAGTTTTTTGTTTATTTTAAAACATACCACACGTGTGTGAAGGTACAGTAGTTAAATAATAGGAATTATACTGCAAATTAATAAAGATCAAATTAAATATACGCCATAAAGAATCAGAATATATTGTGGGGAATAGTATTATAAAATTACATAGGGAGATTTGATAAGACATTTTTCGAGTGAAATCCCGATAGCTGAGTTTTATTGAGTAAGCTTGCAGGAATAACTGTAGGCTATCTTCCTGTGTCCCGTTAGGACCGAGATGTCTGCCCGGGTGTCTGCCCATGTTGCAAGCCGTAATGTCTTCTTTCTTGGGCCCACTCTGTCACGGCAGTTAGTTTCAAAAGATGATTAAATTAAATAATGTATTAATAATTATTAGGATGGTATTCATTTGAATAAACGCCTCTCCAATAAAACATCACTTTGAATAATAACCCCCCCCCCCCCCACCCCACAACCCAACTATCTAATAAACGTCCATCCACATATTTATAATAACACAATTATACTATTTGTAGTAGAATTCACCGCACTGTTATCTGCAATTTACCAAGCATTTGTTATTCTTTTTTACCACTTTTCATATCTATGAGAGGATTTCATTTGATTATAAATGTTACCATATTATTAAAACTAAAAAATTTAACATATATCCCTCGAAAAAGCACCTCCCTCAAATGACCTCCGCCTCCCCAAAGGGCCCTACCAAACAATAAAAACTATACTTTAAAATGTTATTAATCATCTAAAACACTGTGAAACAAAGTAGTTTAGTTTTACGAATGTCAAGCATTTTCAATAATGGTAACCGACAGAAAATGTATAAGGAGAACATTATCATTCCGAGAACCATCGTCTACACTTCCTAGAGGGGGAGCGAGCGAAGCGAGCTCACCCTCTAGTATAATATAATTTTAAAAGGTTTACATGCAATAAACAAAGCATTTATGAATTGAGATTTTTGAAAAAATTATATACTTTATTATAGATAGTATGTTGTGGTAGTTAACACTTCAGTTTATACTGAAACCATATATAAAGACTTGATGGAAGACAAGTTTATTTTAGCATAAGATATGATATTGTTTTCACCTTTCACTTATATTATATTACTATTTATTTTGTGAACAAAAGAACCAACAAATTTAATGACCCGTCAGATTTATAAGTTGCAAAAATTATAAAGTACAAAACAGAACAAATGTAGAAAAAAATCAAGATATAAAAAATAATAAAATATTAAAGCTGTATTGTCCCCAAAAACCATGAAAAATGAAGATAAATTAAACCAGGCTTTAAATATGTTTTTTTTTCAGTTTTAATAAAGTTATTCACTTCTGTAAAAAAAAAAACCCAAAAAATAATTATTTAAATTATAAAAAGACAAAAGAAACGTTAATTTTAACCAAAAACGATTGTCTGACAGATAATTTAAGTATTTTTTGGTTTATATTATTTTTTTCAGGTAAATCAATTTTTTTTTTCTGTTCCAGTTTTTGGTCAAAGTGAATAACTATTTTGTGACATTAAAATGGCATATTAAAAATAATATATCTTTTTAGGGGGACAATATATCTTTAAGTATCCAAACATTTATTCGGAAATACCCTGATAAGCAAAACCACTCAAGACATGTCATAAACAAAACATGACGAAAAAAGAACATTAGGTTTTCATGCTTTACCTTTCCAAATTAAGGAAAATACCCTTCAAATTGAATAATTCAATCTACCATAAGTAAACACATAGTCAATAGAAAGAACTTTCTATTGACTATGGTGGACAATAATTAAGAAAAAATCCTTAAATATTTATTGACTTAAATGAAATACTTAGTATTTATTTAGAAAAAATTCCCACTTAAAATAAATACGATCACAGGCCTTCTAGCATGGTATTTTTAGGCTAAAAAGAGAATTAATATTTAAAAAAAACCAAGCAGGATGCTGTATTTCCACTATGTTTCAAACTTGTTGACCTTTCAACCCAATACCAGTCTTTAAAATCACATCTCTTTTTAAATATCTATGTATTGGCCTAAAAAATATGAAAAATGAAAATTAATAAAAAAAGACTTTAAATAGGCCATTTCATAGATTTAATCACTTCTGTAGGGAAAAAAATGTTTTCATTTATAAAAAAAAACAAAATTAAACAGTTAAATTCAACCAAAAACTCATTGACTTCCAGTCTTTTTTGTGTTAAATTACAGTTTTTTCAGGTAAATAATTTGTTTTTTTTCAATCCAATTTTTGATCAAAGTCAATAACTATTATGTGACATTAAAATGGCGTATTCAACAAAAAGATTTTTTTAAATTATTTTTTCAGGGCAATATAATTATTATAGAAACTGCTAAACTAAGATTTTTTCTTCAAATTTGAGGTATAATTTATCAGCATTAGTCCACCAAATATGGTAACATCCTTGGCAACTATCTCAACTTGCATCCAGTAGTCGACTTTGCGCGACGTCCAGTATCGGAAATCAAGATCTATAAAAACTACCAAGATCAGATGTAGAATGATAATTATTGTTGATGTAAGTGAAATTTTTAAGTCAGACAGTTGTGTTATGCTGCACGTCAATCCAATGCACATATACAGTGGTAGTGTGATATTCCCAAGTGGCACGAGTGATAAAAACGCTTTCTTATCCTGTGGACTGTAATACAGTAGTGCAATATAAAACAAAATATGAAGAGCGAGTAGACGGCTTCCAGCAGGATATAAGTTACGTAGACGGTAGCGTCGTATTAGATTTTCGTGTGCGCGACTTGCGATGACAAAGTTACAACCAATAAGAGCAGTGTCCCTGGATATGAGACGAGCCTGTAAAGTAAAATATTTGAATTAAAGGCCCATAAACAAAATTCAAAAAATATCAAATTTTAGTTAATGATGTCAGGAGAAAGGAATTTATCTTAAGTTAAAGCGTGTGTGGAGATAGGTAGTAAGTGTGATTACTCCAGAAAAATACAACTAAAGCTCTGTCTACACTATCAAATTTTATGTGACATGATGATGTCACATTACTACCATATTTGGGCATATCTCCACCATATTTGGGCACATCACACTTTTTTTTATAGTGTAGACAGAGCTTTATTTCCATCCTACCAAAAAAAATGCATTTGTATACAGCTACAGTACATCATTTGGAATTCCAGGCATAGCACAATGCGGGACAGTGGAAAAACTGTTTCTACAGAGTTTTTTTTTCTATTTGTTAAAAAAATAAACTTTCAAACTTACCCGAAGCCATTCGCTCAATTGTAAATCAGCACCTTGGGTGAGAATACAATTGATCAAGTAAAGAGCTGAACCTATCAACGCAAACAAAGAGCGTTGCGTCTTTGATCCCATCATACTCCCAATTATTACACTTACTATACAGTAAATAAATATGTATTCACGTGGAAACCCTTCATACCTAAAAACAATAGACAATTTATCAATAAAATACATTTTTAGAGTATTTTTAACTTTGCTGAATATTTTTGAAAGAAAACAAGTTTTTGGCCATATCACATTTGCACAAACTCAAGATTCGAAATTTGTCATAGAAAACTAGCAATTTCTTAGACCTAGTAGTAGATTTTTAATTAATTAAATTAGGTAATTAATTAGTCGGTTTTTTAACAAGCATAGGATAGGCCTAGTAATAGTATAATAATTAATATTCATTTTCATATTCAATATTATATTAATAGGCCTAAATTTCTGTCTACACTATCAAATTGTATGTTAAAAAAACATAATGTGCCCATATATGGACATGATGATGTCATATCACTACCATACTTGGGCATATAACTACCATACTCATCACACATTTTTTTTGTAAAATTAGGTTGATAATAATATGATAATGTAGACAGAGCTTAAATTAAGCTGGTTGAAATTTGTTTAACTGTTTTGATTTTATTAGTCTTGTAGAAATAAAACATTTACTTGCTAGTTGTATTGCTCAAAGCTTTAAACTTTAAGGCAAATCTCACACCTCTTATTTGGGCCGAAACGTCTCTGCGCAAAGATGTCCCTGGGCAGAACCGCCCTCTAGCCCAGCTGAAGTTTTATATAGGCTTAACCTTGGCCTACTAGAATAAAGTAATCATTATATCTGACCTTTCATGAGATGCTCTTTCAGAACAAACTAATGCAAAGCACAAAGCTGAAAAGAAAGGATATCTAGTAACAAGAAATTCGCCAATTTGGCATTGAAAACGCCGAAAATCCGTCTCTGAAATTGTGTTCATTTTGCAATATTTGGGTGTAAAAAACAATTGTTTTTATATTGATTGGAAAGAGCGCCACCAATGGACGTTTGCACAATAACTTTTTTTAAGCTATTTAGTACAGTAAGCATGCATGCAGCGCATATATATACATAACAAATAACAGCGCATAACAAAACAATTGCGAAAAATCACAAAAACAAAATTGCGATAAGTTTTAAGAAATGAACGTTGCTGCACATCGTAATAAACACACATGCTTCCAAAAAGTATTCCTATTTGAGAGAGTAGTTAGTTAGGCCTATAATATTATTTCCGCCATGTTAGAGGAAATGTCCGGTAAAGCGTAGGAGGTGGAAATCACACCGCGGATCGATTGTCATAATGAGGTAACTGTCCCTTATTAGGACAAAAAATTGCATAATTACCGTTTATTATTGAATAATATTATTCACTAATAGAAATGTGGAAATTCCAACACAATGAAAATAATTACTGTATAATTAAAGAAATTAAAATCATGAAATAAAATTCACCAAGGGGTCAGATGTGTTTCAAATTTTCAAAATAGATCGTGATTAGGCTTACACAAAATAAAAAGTAAAGTTAAGGAATACCAAATTAGTCTCATGTTTATAAATCGACGGCCCTTGTCATAATTGCATTTGCATTGCGTTCAAATGGATTAAATTTACTGAATATAACTAATAGCAATTTTCAACCAATAGGCACTTACTGACCAGTACACGAGATTATTACCGTATTCTTTACACAAACGAAAAAGGGAACAATTTAGTAGGCCCAATAATATAAATTAAATTGTTTATTTGATAAATGTTTAATGGTTTAACGACTGACGGAAATTACGAATGAAAATGAAAAAAAAAAACTTGTGATACAGTGTAACAGTGTAGTAGTTACCGGTAAGACTTGAAAAACATATTAACCTTGAGACATTATATTGCTTCCGGTACGGAAAATAAAAACAACCCAGATGATAAACATAAACATCCTAATGCTCATTCGGTCAAATTTAGTTAACATATAATATTAAACATTATTTGGTTTCATGATGCAATCACGATGAATAAGCAACAACACCAACCATTTAATAATAACAATATTGTCTACTTTCGATATTTTTATTATAATATTGATAATAAATAACATATTTATACAGTTTAATTAATAATAATTAAGCAATCAAGCAAGTGTTTTTCATTATGTAGTTCAATTTTACAAGTTTATAATTAACCTGTGTACTGTACACTATGTTATATTAAAAAATAATATTATATAGGCCTAAGTGTATCTTAATTGATTAGTTATGTAGAAAAGGTATCATCTTAAGCCAGTGTCTGGTTCTTTTATCTCTGCAACAGGAGTCTGAAACAGAGATAACGTAATATTAAAAGTACGTAGGCCTAACCCCGTATCTAAATGACTTGCGCTGGTCAGTTAAGATGTATCTAGTGACAGTTGAAGAATCAAGACTGAAATGAACAATGGGTTAAACGGCGTGCGGCGATGATGCTGCTGCTGATGATGATGGACAGAACGTTGTGAACGTTCTATTGTGGTGACCAAACTGATTCCAAGTATCTTGTATGTCGTTTCTGTCTTCTACGAAGTGCTTCTTTCAAAATCGTATACTCCGACACAGTGTAACGTCGATTGGAAGAGTTGCGAACGATCTGTTTAAAAAAACAACAAAAATTGTATTTTTTGTATGATTATACCATCAAACAAAAGTAAGAGAAGTTTAAGTCAGTTGCCACAATAGAACAATATTTGACTAATTTTATCATTTTATATATCTTAAATGATTGCACGATGGCCTATTGTAATAGACTCTCACTTTCGGAAGTTCATTAAGGCCATTCAGTTCCTACTAATAATTCCTTTAAGTAGGTCTAACAAAAAATGTTCGACGGATGACTTTACTCAACTTTTACAATTGGAAGGTTTGGGATTGTCTGAAAGAAACGCATAAAAACAATACACCGCACGTGACTAATCAAATGACTAGTGGCACCACGACGATGATCAACTGTTTTGTGTAATAAATGTACCGTGTACTTCAAATAGAAATAGTATTTTCCCATGGTCTGTCTTATACCATGGACCCTATTACATCATTTGCCACACTACATCAAAAAGCTATTTTTCCAACGTATGGCAACTCTTCAATTTTATGAT
The DNA here is from genome assembly GCF_964355755.1 of Antedon mediterranea. NCBI lineage: Eukaryota > Metazoa > Echinodermata > Crinoidea > Comatulida > Antedonidae > Antedon > Antedon mediterranea. The sequence continues at coordinate 18,227,148 of NC_092676.1, forward strand.
GAGACATTTTTGTTTCGTGTGTACCTATTTTAGCTATGGCTACCGACCAACCATCCAAAATGCCGTACCGAATTTCCGCAACCAGAAAAAAAAAATTATCTATAGAATTCCGCCTTTTGAATTTAGATGAAAGCATATAACATCTATTTAAAGACCCTGGGATGATCTATTCATCAAACAGTTCATGTTTCAATATTAAATAAAAGGCATTTTTTTACTGTGTGTTAAAATTATTAATAAACAATATGTAATTCCTGCATACTATAAATAATGGAATGTGTTTAGGTGAAAAAACCCCAATAAACGTAAATACTGCTCTTTTTTTAAACCTGTACTAAAAGTAGGCCGATATGAAATTATACAATAATATTACATTGTCAACTTAACCAGGATATAGACTTGTGACCAGGATATTTGAGAACAATATGTCTTTGTCAAAGGAAAAAAAAAAAAACACTTCAGGAAGTTAGCTAATTGTTGTTATTGGAACTGTAAGTCATGATTTTAATCATAACCCAAACACAATAGTCCATTATTACAGCATTTTGAGAGAGGAACAAATATAAGTTTTTAATTAACCACTCCATTACCACAACGTGATTAAGTTGTATTTAACAAAAGAGAAATTATAATATTGCTCATCAAATTTGACCGTAAGTTGTTAATAATATCATGGAGCTTTTATAGCTCCATGATAATATTAAAACAACGGAAGTTTATAAATAGAGAGTCATAGATTAAATAAGATTATTATCATCGTCATTATGTCATAATTTATCATAATCGCCAGCATGTTAATACAGTATGGACAAGTTATATTACATCCCCCATCCCTATATACACGTATTTCTGGGGTGTTAATGGAGTATACGGAATTGTACTGGGTTGGTTTTAAACATTTGAACCGTATCCGAGGAGGGGATAGGAGTCGGGGTGTTAATGAAGTATCCGGAATTATACTGAGATGGTTTTAAACATTTGAACCGTATCCGAGGAGGAGATGGGGTTTGGGTTGTTAATGGCGTATCCGGAATTGTACTGAGATAGTTTTAAAAATCTAAACCGTATCCAAGGAGAGGATGGGATTGTTAATGGTGTATCCGGAATTGTACTTGGAATGTTTAAAAACATTTGAACTGTATCCGAGGAAGGGGTGGTGTTTAGGGGTTTTAATGGAGTATCCGGAATTGTACTGGGAAAGATTTAAACATTTAAACCGTATCCGAGGAGGGATGGGAGTTAGGGTGTAGGCCTAGTAGAGAGAATCAAAGTAACCGGAAATATATTAGGAAATTCAAGCTTTTCGGTTAGCTTGGATTCGATTGGTGGGTTTTATGTATCCGCTGAGGCGGGTCAAGACCGTACTACTAAATTCATACCGTATTATTCCTGTCAGAAATAGGCTCTGCGTCCTGTTGGTCTGGTAGATTTTCCTTACGATTGATAAACTGTTGACTAGATTCATCAGAACTAATACTAGAAGTGGTTTCACTGGTTAATATAGATGCACTGCTTGCCGTTTCGTCCAAACAATTCGGCAATATCGACTTCAGCTTTGAACCACTGTAAGATAACAATATATTAAATTTATTTTGTTTTACTGTTTCGCCCATTGTATAATGTCTTTTTCAATTTCTAGCCATTCTTGTTTATGCCACATTATGTTTACAAACATTTCATTTCCAAACTTTCAAATTACGCGATTGAGTGAAATGTCATGAAAAATAGATAGGCCTACAGTACAGAGAGAATAAAAGTAACCGGAATTGTATTGGGTAATTCACACTCTCAATTAGAAATTGGTGGGTTTCATGTACCCGCTCTCTGAGGCGTGAAATGTCTCGATCCAGTATTCTGGTTTGTTTTTTGTCTATTTCTGGTACTCTATCCGGTGAGCCTTACATAAATACCTGATGTGAACTTTAGCAAGTTTAAAAATAATGTATGACAAAGGGAACTTCCCATACGAGTATCTACTTAATAATGAACTATATCATTTATTTCAGCTGCTAGTGAAGCCTACGTGCAACGCAAGTGAAGTGACCAATCACAAGCGACATTTCAGATGCGTCGTGATTGGTCAAAATTTTCGCTGCATTTACTTCATCCCCCTGGCCCTGCGTTGCCTCCCAGCGGCACCAAATTCTATTATTTTGAATTAATGTTGCGTCGGGCCGTATCTTTTTCCTGAGCGAATTACGTTTATTTCCCAATTAAAACTCTCAACTCCCTTCTTCCTAACACATTGTAATACCAATGTTGCTTATTCTATGAAAACATGAATAGAGTATTCATACATAATATAATGGTAAATAATGAGTTGGTTTATAATTAAGTGACATGAATTAGCCTATATCAATATGTATCTGCCCATGGCAGAATAATAGTATTGTTTATTTAATAAACATCTAAACCCGCCCGCTTGTCAATTCCTTTGTTTCCTTTCAATTTTGTGGGAAGGGAATTATCACTAAATCACACTCATTCAAAATTGCCAGTAATTTAGTTTTAACAATCTGGAATCCAACCTAGAAAGTGGATTAGTCAAACAATAACGCCTATAATGATTGAGGCAATACGAAAGTGATACTTTACTAGTACTATACTATGTTTTCTATGTTAAATATACCCAAATTGTACCCACAACAACTTCAAACAAACATGCGATGCAACAAAATCTTGGTTCCCATCAGACGCAATTTGACCACCAATCAAGCGATGGATTATTTGAACTGTCACTTGTTATTGGTCAATTCGCTTTCGTTGCGCTTACGTCCTAGTGGAAAACCAGGCTTTGGACGTACTTATAACCATACATTTTCAATGAATATACTAATATTGATAAAGTATACAAAAATAAAAGTTTCTATTTATACCGTAAACTGGATAGTAACTTCAGTCTATCCGGTTGATCATCATTCCATGAATGGGTTGGGTTGGATGAATAACCGCTTTCCGATAACTGACTTTCAGATCGGTTAACGACTTCCTCTCGGGAAGAAGGTCCATCGATTGCTATAATCAAAGGAAACGATTTATGTTGTCTTGGTTTGTGTATATTGATATCTGAAAGTGATTCTGATATGGAGTTTACCGATCCATTTGTTTGTTCGGAATCATCGTTCGTGTTTCCCTCTTGGGAATAATCTCTTTGTGAAAGCTTAGGTAATTGCAAATCCAACGTATTCGGTAAATTAATAAATGATGATAAAGCTGTTGGTTTGTAATGGGCATTCAATTGGTCAACTTCTTTAGAAACCTCTGAGTCATCAGTAGGTTTGAAAACGTCTGAAGAAGGATTGTTGACACTCCTTATTTGGAAACCGGCGTCATTGACAGTTCTCTGTTGTCGTTGACGTCTTTTTCTGGTAAGCTGCTTCTCAACATGTCTCAATCGATATAAAAGTGACCCGGGTCCAGTTCTATCCACTACAGGTCTTCTTCCTGTCATCCAAAGATTCAGCTTTTTATTTTGTGTTTCCTCTGAATTTGGAGTTTTGTCTTTTGTGTTTATTTCTCGTAGCCTCGTTAAAGCCCATTTTAGCATTGGAGCCTGAAATAAAATTATATTACATTATAAAATTAATAAAGAACAATCAATGCAGTGTTTTCTTACTGTACTTCTTACTGTATGTTAATTTTGTTACTTTACAATGTCATGGAGTGAGTACAGAATCTTAAAACTCCGATGAAAGTAAGTTTACGGTGTTGATTTTACTTCAAAATGAGCATTAGGGCCTATGCATATACATCGGGACTCATGATAACTATTAAAAACACATTATTTTCGACAGACACCCAAAAAAACATGATTGACAAACAAGAAATGTGTTGGAATGTGTGTTGTGTCGAAATGTGCAAATTGGGCCTTCGTAGAAAGTGTGGAATAATTTTTTGAATAATGCCCGAGGCCACTGAAAGAATATTAGATTTGTAATATGCAATATTTCAAGTCATTAGGAAACTTTCGTAGGCCTATAAAGTTACAAAACTAACTGTTAATTCACTGACCTCAACATCTTTTGGTATTCTTGAGAGCCTATGTTCAATCTTTATTTCTGCCAACCTCTGAATAATATTCAGTGTTCCCGGGTTTTTACGGTGTATCAACTTATCATAATATTTCAGATCCAGCTCATACACTTCCACTTTTTCGATACATCGAATTGTCTGCATGTTTGTAGGTATTTTTAAGATTAACTCAATGTCACCTTAAAGAAAAAAATAAGTTCTTTTGTGTGTTTAGCGCTAAATTAAGCCACGTTAAGCATCTTTTCCATTAGCGGATATATTAGCGCGAATAGTACACTCCTTAATTATGAGTGTTTTTCTTCGTCACAAAAAGTAGACGAAAATATTAATGCAGGCGCATTATTGAACACTTTTGACTTGTGCGTATAATTTCGCCTAGTGGAAAACTGGATAGGTTTGTTTAACCAAGGTAATCTAACAACAGGACACTGACCTCGCTTTGCTAAGATAGGAACTCGAACAGCCCTTGATCTTATGTCTGGCTGCGGCAAATACCCACAGTACTGTGATGTAATGCACATTATTCTTCGAGGCGCGCGGTGCCTGTTAAATGGCGTGGAACTGTACGTGTCGCAGCCACAGAATAGACCCTTTGAGCTCATCATCCTGTTGATTTCCTTGGCTTAACATTTTTACAACAGACCATAATTGGCATTTGGCCTACAATGAAATGATACCGAAAGGAAAGAGAGAGAGATTACTCCACCTGCTATGTCTCCTTTTCCAAGGACACAAAGATCAATTCTGTTTGACGCGCCATAGACGCTCCTAGATGAGTAAGTTTTTGACATTGACCGTCTTCCATATTTTGGCCTGTAAATGAAAAAAGACATTCGGAAACACATTTATTCAGCCGGTATGAATCGACATCCATATTTAACCTATGTCAGTCATCCCCCGTGGATGTACATATTTGAGAATTGAAAGGAGGGGCGGGCGGGGCAATATGTGCCCAAACTAAGCACCTTGCATGTTAGGCTCACCTGACGATTCCAGCACCAAGTTTGTCCCGATACTGCTGTCGATGGAGGGAAGTGTCAGTCGACATTATAGCTAGTCCACCCATGATAAAATATAATGCGTTCACTGGGTCACCTTGCCTCACAAGATTGTTATTAAACTCGATAGTGGTTCGCCGAAGACTCATTGCAAGCATTGACCGGTACCTTGGACGCCAGTCCCTAATAAAGAAAAACGGTTTTCAAAACCATTACTGTTGTCGTTTGCGTTGTTTGTACCATCCTCCTATTACTTTATCATCGTCATCATCAAAGACATCGTCATGATAATGGCCATTATCATCATCATTTTCTTAATCATCAACATAGTTTATTTATCTATTTGTGCTGGTTGTTTGATGATGGAAAAGCAAGCCTGTGAGCTACAGCGATTCTAATTGCTTTCGCTTATCCTTGTTCATTAGATTTCCAGCTTCCTGTCTTGTTTTTGTTTACCAATGCTTTAATGTAATGTGATTTGTTAAAGGATAAATAAAGAATGAATGAATCTATAAATATTTCATCATATCCCCCTTATATGCCTCATATTCATTCATTCATTCATTGAATTTTCGGAATCTGTGGTCCATAGAAAGTAAAATTACATATAAATTAATTAAAAAGACTGTACTAATTATTACTACTTATCTCATTGTCGCTACTATAGCATCACTATATTATTACGTCATAATTTTATTATTCTCATCACCCCATTATCAGTTATTAACAGTATTAACAGTAAATAACGTAATCATCATCAAACAGTTTTCTCTCATCGTTGTAAATTCTCCATTCCCTCGATTAAAACATTCATTTAAACCATTGTAAATGGGTAATTAACACACTTATTATTATCATTGTACATTTTCCATAAAGTCAAGGTTCTCTCAATTAACATTTTTCCACTATAGGATATGATATGCATTTTGTTTTTCTTTTCAAATTTTCCATTACGTTTTCTCAATAAAAAACACTCATAATGGAGGTATTATTCGTCATTGTAAATTTTCCGTTACGTTTTCTCAACACTCGCATAATTTTAAATTGCATCTGTATATTTTCATCACAAATTTTCCATTACGTCTTCTCAATAAAAACACTCATAATGCAGGTATTGTTCGTCATTGTAAATTTTCCGTTACGTTTTCTCAACACTCGCATAAGTGTAAATTTGCATCTGTATATTTTCATCACAAATTTTCCATTACGTTTTCTCAATAAAAAAAAACTCATAATGGAAGTATTACTCGTCATTGCAATTTTCGGTTACGTTTTCTAAATGAAAAGCATTGATTGTTGTTTTTGCACATTTTCCATTTCATTTTCTCAATGAAAATACTCACACTGTATTTTAGGTGCATTTGCATCTGCGTATTTCATCACAAAATTTCCATTACGTTTTAAATTCAATTAATTCTATTGGTTTCCATAACTGAATGATAGGATTATTATTTATTATAGTCAATCGGATTTGATGGCTGAATTTTTGGCAGCGTTCCATAAACTCTGCGGTAAAGGGAAATTCCCTAATTACGTAATCAAATTTCTGCACATACGGTATGTCAAACTGTGCTGCGGTACTAAGTATTCGATTATTATTCAATAATTATTGAATGCTGGAAGCCTTTCAATTAAACCAGAAGATTTGTAATACAATAAAAACCGACTTTCGAACAAGCAAGAATGCTGTATAATAACCGTTGTTTATCGAAAAAGCATTTAATAAATGTCTAAATAGTTGATATCCACAGAAATGTTCTCAACTTTTTGTTTAAGAGCATGTGTAATGTCTTTTGTGACAATTAGAAATAATTCAATCGTGCAAAAGTTGTTCTTGGATTGTATCATTATCTGTTTATTGTTATCGAGATTAACAAATTATCCATTGAAACAATGACAAATATCAACAAAAAGAACTAACGCGTTGCATGATATGTGTTTGAAAAGAGTGGTGGTGGGAGAAATAAAGTAGTGTTTGTGTTGCGTCTCTAGTGGAAACCAAGAGTATCAACAAGAAAGGGTGTTCTAATCGCGATATTTCTTGTCGGGACCCCTCATGAAACGTCACGAAATAAACATGAATATTTCTTAGGCATATCCATAAGGTGTGACGTAAGAACTACAATTCGCGTTGCATGATATGTCTTTGAAAAGAGTGGTGGTGGGAGAAATAATGTAGTGTTTGTGTTGCGTCTCTAGTGGAAACCAAGAGTATCAACAAGAAAGGGTGTTCTAATCGCGATATTTCTTGTCGGGACCCCTCATGAAACGTCACGAAATAAACATGAATATTTCTTAGGCATATCCATAAGGTGTGACGTAAGAACTACAATTCGCGTTGCATGATATGTCTTTGAAAAGAGTGGTGGTGGGAGAAATAATGTAGTGTTTGTGTTGCGTCTCTAGTGGAAACCAAGAGTATCAACAAGAAAGGGTGTTCTAATCGCGATATTTCTTGTCGTACATAAGTTGGGGACCCCTCATGAAACGTCACGAAATAAACATGAATATTCCTTAGGCATATCCATAAGGTGTGACGTAAGAACTACAATTCGCTAATGCAAACGCTTTTCGTCGAGCCGTCTGTGTAGTCGAGTGGATTAGACTATGGACTTTGTATGTCGGGTTCGAATCCTATTAGCCATTTCTTTTTACTTTATAGTGAGAAAGATTATTTAGGGGGTTAGGTTAAGTTATATTTAGGAAGTAGCTCGGCTATCTTTCACATAAGGAGTCCTCAACTTATGTACGAAAAATAAATCGCGTCCTGGCCTTACCTGAATAGCGGATATGTATCAACAAAGCTAGTACGCTCTTCTAGATCTTTTTGTTGGCTAAGCTGTAAAGATCGACTGTAAAGATCTTTGTTTACAATGATTACGTGCATTTTAGAATCACTTATCACAGATGCATTCCTAGTGTTACTCTTTTTTATGAGAGCTAATTCTCCAAAACTTAATCCAGCACTATCTGTAACGAAAAAAAAACACCAAACCAAGACAATTATTATATATGATTTATCATTTTGGTGCAAAAAATAAGAAACCACATTCGCTGCATGAAACATTCAATCTATGATCTCTACACATATTGCTTAATGTATATAACAATGTTGTCTGCAGCTCAACCCTTATTAAAAAGCTTTTAAAGCATTTATAGAAAACAGGGGCGAGTGACATGTTTTAGAATTACTCGTCATAAAAATCCTTGAGAAATGCCATCATTCTCGTCACATCACGTTTCATCATCATCATCATCATCATCATCATCATCATCATCATCATCATCATCATCATCATAAACGATCATTATCATCATCATTATCAACATTTCATCAATATTTACCTAGTGTTCTTATATAAGAGCCATATACTGTTCTATTAAGTTTGGTCTTCACTGCTTCAGTATAATCAGTTGTATCTGCTGCTGCTCCTCTTCCTCCCCCTCGTTCCCTGTGGCCTTCTCGATCATCATTCAAGGCTTCTGTATCCCCATCGTCGCTGTCGTCATCATTTGTATATTTAATATAAATTGATACCGTACCACGCAATATTATATAAAAGCTGAATAAAGAATGTTTTAATTAATATTATTAATAGTGTGTGTTTTGTTGTTTTATTTTATTCTAAACGTACTCACTGTACACACAGTAAATTCTGCATTTGGCAAAACTTAACACTTCAAATGGACATGAAAGAATCTCCCCTTCCCTCGTTTTACCAATACATTGTATCATATAAAACAATATCTCATTGTGAATTACTAAATCTGCGGTTGGTTTATCCACTTTTCTTATTCGATTTACTTCATTGATAGGCCTTTATCCTTTGTTTCGCAGATCGTTTCTTCTGTACAGACATAAGACTAATTTTTCATTGTAATTAATTTTCTTTTGATTTGGTCCCATAAATAACAATCTACTAAACACATTCTTAACTTCACTCTTCTGGTCTTAATCAGTCGGTATATAAAAAGCAATCAGTATTAACAATAAATGAAATGCCTACACTGTTAAGTAGATTGACAAACAAAATTAAACAATATGTGCACGGTTTCTTCCTGCCTCTATTAAGTATGTGTATTTCAGTATTCTGATTCATATTGACTTTAGGTCTAATGTTTGTTTTCATGAAACAATTCCTCAATTAAATTGGTGCGCAAATTAATTCCATTAACAGTATGAAGTATCAAAACAAAACATTGATTGAACATTATAGCATTGCTTTTACTTTTAAAAATATATAAGAGCATTATTATATCCTGTCGTGGAGCAGGCAGGTTTTTTAAACTCGTTATATAAAATGCGCATGCGTAAATATTCAAAAACATATCTTTTCTTCCGATCCGATGGCGCGATGTGAGCCACGTGTTATATCGTGTGTCCTAGGCTAACTACAGTAGTAGGTCTTGGCCTAGTATAACTAGTCATGGCCCATGCCCAGGCCAAATTAATTCTGACTAAATTGGTAAAATCTATGAATTATAATTGCATGTTTTGAATATCAGATGTCTATGTGGTTAGCTTTTAAGTAGGCCATCTTACTAACTAGAATGGCATAGCTAGCCCTAGCTAAAGTAATAGGCCTAGTTTAGTCAATACTGCTGCTGTATGTAGGCCTATTGATGGAGGTAATTTATACTCCATGGTATGTAGACCGGCCATTCGTGATTATTCATTTACAGACTGACGTGTAAATCGCGTTTGAAAACGTTATATCGTTTTAACCATCTATTAAAATAGCTGATCAAAAAAACCTATCAAAACAGACCTTTATTAGTTATGGTATTCTACGGTAAAACTATTGTAATAATTATTAACTGACCTATGACCTTCATCTCCTTGTCGAATTATTACGTGATCTGGCTCAAATTCTCTGAACTCGCAGTTTCGAATAATATCCTTTAATGTTTCTGGAAATACGTAAATTATTTAATTAACACGAGTATTTTAAATGTAGGCCTATAAATTGACACTTTACGGATGTTTTCTGAAATATACCTCTATATCGGTAGCCATTTAGGCACGTCTAAAAAGGGTGATGAGTTGAGTGAAGTCGGTGATTAGTAGTATACCTTTAAAGATATTATTATTATTACTATAAATTAATATCTCTACTGGCCTACCACACGATTTAATTACATCAATTGTCCAGAGTATGTTGTAATTTATTTTGAAATCATTGACGTAACATTCGGTATTCTGTATTTTTGGTGTCTTTATAGGGCAAAAAACTGGCATTATTATTATGCTATGCAATGAATGCGAGCGAGGCATGCAAGTATCTAGTTAAGTTGCCTTGTTAACAACAGTAAGGCATGCCACACTTTTAACTAAATTATTCGTTTGAGGCCTATACCTGTCTTTAATTTCTTGAATATGTCTGACTTTAATTTGAACCAAGGCACAAGAATGTTGATGTCTTTTTCCTGGCGTGCATGGGGGTGCGCCGACAACACACTCACCACTTTCTCGTACATGTGCGACATCTGAAATATACAATTGTTAAAAACATAAATTAATAATATTCATTTTTAGAATGTAAATTATAAACCAACGTGTTGAATCCGGAATGAGAAAAAAGGTATGATTTATAAAAATCGTCTACATTATACTTTCTCACCATAAGTCTATAAATCAGCACGTAGTATTGAAGATTTTACGTGCTCAATAAATACATTATGTTATCTAAACTAAACATTTGAACTCTCCTCTGACATGCCCACTGCCTACTGTATTATACGCAGTAAAATAAAACCCCACCTTAGCCGGCTTTTTCCCAATTAATTTGCTACGATGGTATGAGTGCGTATTTCCGATACTTCTGTGGTTTTTGTTATATACCAGAAGTAGTAAATATTTACATGAGATTAGGCTACATGTGATTACGAGCTGAGTCGTCCACTTGTTATTTAGGTTATGTATTTAATGCACTTAAGATACCTTATCAAACTTCCATCATATATAGGCCTAATACACACTTGATCAGAGTGACCCTACCTGTAAGTCACTCAACTCGGATAACACCTAATCGATAAGAATTTGATTAAGACACGGGTGGATTCTTGTTTAGTGGTCATAGACAAAGGGGAGGGATACATTTTGAAAAAGCACACTACAAAATATTAAATGGGTCTCTCATTTCAATATCCTAGATCCGCCACTGGCTTGTCATTATTGTCTATACTGTAGCGTGAACAGGAGCTCCACTCCAAGAGAACTTAAGCAGTAGCTCATCTGATGTTTATACAATTCATTTTGCCTTATTTGAGGTCTTATTTTATTTCTTTTAGTTAAAACAACATATTTAGAACTAAAAGGGCTCTCAGAGAGCGCAAACCATCCTTTAAAATCTTATGAAAATTGGGAAATAACTTTTTTAAGTAATCCTGCTAACTAGCAAATATATAAACAAACACACGCGATCGACCGCCATTCTGGCGGATGTAATTACTAAAAGTCCATAGAAATTATATCAGAAAAAATCAATGTTTACATGTAGCCGGAATGCTTATTTATGTTTTAATATTTTTTTTCAAAATGTATTTGGTCACGTGCTTTGTTTTACGCTTGTGGGTGGGCGGAATGACACGTAGATCACTGTTTTAGCAAACAATCACACATCATTTTGTACAAAAAACTCACAATAAGGCTAAACTATAACCATTAATTAATCAAGATAAAACGAGAATATCAAATCTGATTGCCCAAAAGTGTTTGCCAATTGCCATCTCCATGGAAAGTACATCATTCTATTATTGTTTATTATTTATCTCCATGGTTACATTAACAATTTATTAGCGATTATTTAATAGGCAATATATAAATAAGCCAGTAAATTGTTGTAAATAGGGACCTATATACAGCTTCTGATTGTCGTAAAATTGCCCATTATTGCAGCTATGTAATCACGGCTATCTTCCGATAGTCTATTGTATATAAACGTATACGTAATCGTAAGCGTTTAAATTTGTAAATGGTAATTTTAAAAGCGTGTGGCCAGTATTTATAGCCTTCTAATATTCTATAAGTATAAGGGCCTCAAACATAGTTTCTATCGGTGGATATCAATTTTCTAGAAATAGCTCATAAAATACAGTACCGAATTTGAAAAACCCATTTACACAAAATACAGCTGTATGTTAATTTTGTACAGCCGTTATCATCAGTACGCCTCTCGTCTTTCCACTATTTTGAGCCATAATGGCCATTGGACGGAATGATTTTATGTTGCGTCTATGTAATTTTCAAGTTCCTTTTGATTTGTACAGTTTAGGCAAATCTATAATAAAGCATATGATATCAAAATTGGTCTACAAAAAGCAGTAAATTCTGTCAGTATAGTTACACCTTTCTTTTATTGCCAGAAATAAAAAAAAAATTAAAAATAGAGAATCAAATGCAGCTCTACATATAAATACTTGTGGGGGAAATTGGAACAAGCTAACAATGTGCAATATCATGAATTTAAAATATGAACACGTACTAAATTTAAATAAATGTGTTGGTTATAAGTTAACAATGTTGGGGAAATGAGTAAGTTTCTATCCAAACCACTTATTGAAACTCTATACAAAACTAGGCCTACTATTGAACCGTATTGATTAAGGAATTAAACTAGGGCCCTCGGGCATCTGCGTTACGCCACTGGATACCCTACGTCGTGTAAATCAAATTAAATTGGTCATTGATATACATATTTACAACACTCGATTGGCAAAACCGTTAAATTGTGGTTATACCTAAGATCATTGTTGGTAAAACGAATATGTCATTACATAACGTTAACCATACCATGTGAAATTATTTTAATGTATGTGCAATATTGTTATACAGTACTATGGCAATTGTTATGTGCTTCATTAAATTGATAACATGATCTATAGTTTAGTATATTATATTATATTATATAACAATAAATTGTATATTAAAATACATATGCATTATAGAATGAATAAAGATGGGAGAGACCCATAGAAGAAAATTTAAAAAAAACCCATAATATGTGACACTGTACTGTGAGCCTATATGTTACAGGCAAAACTTCGCTGTAGGCATGTAGTAGCATGGAGTATTCTTTACTCCATGGTAGTAGCCTAGGCCTACAATTTTGCTACAGCACAGAGAGAATCGTATAACAGGAGGAACTAATTCTAAATGAATATATCCTTTTAGTTCAATCTTATTATCAAAGATATATGCAGTGGTAGCTAATAGAAAAATATATTTACGATTTCTTATCCATTCCAGATAAACAGTAAGTTTAAATTGTTGCCAGATAACTATGACAACGATAGCCAAAGCAAACATGATACAATTAATTTTGATTTAAGGATTAATCACCAAGTCAATAAAGATATAGGCCTAGTTTTAAATTAAACAACACATTGAAAATTAGAACTTAATATAAATATACCAGGTCATTTCTATAGGCACTGACAAAGTGGTTCGAAGTACAATACTCACTTAAAGATGTTTTAAAAAAGATAAATGAAATAAACTTTGAATAGCTCATTTTGTCCGTTATTCCCTTCAACATTAAAATGGCATATTCAACACATTTATAAAATTAGTTTTCAGGAAAATAATCTTTAAGATTTGTTAATTAGGGCATATTGCATTTAAAAAAGATGCTGCTTGCTACGTATTATTAGGCGTTGACAAAGGAGGTGGGAGTATGAACGTTTCCACTGTTTTTTTAAATTGAAAAATAACATCTTGTGAGGCTTTACATACAGTGTAAAGGATTTGTACAATAATGTTATACAAGGACATCTTCCACGAAACGTGTTTAACCTTATGCCCCAGACCAATAGGATTACACCGTATAGTTTGGACCCAAAAATCAGGCGTCTATAAATTAGTAATCACAGACAAAAACATTATGAAAAGTAATTTATTTTCATTAAAATTAAAAAGTGCAAAATGTTGAAAATGTATTGGGGATGTACGGTCTATTAAAATGATTAGATGTCAATGTTAACGTTTTACTTGCGTCATTAGGAAGCTTTTTTAAAGTTTCTAAAAATAAACCAATTGTAACAAAGGAAGATTTAATAGTCTTCCAATCCATCACCAAAAATAACATATCTTTTTATTTTATATGTCATACGCATCCAATAGCGAGCACAAACTCGCCAATTACAGGATGGATAAACTATTTTATGATATAATAACTAAATCTCTTTTGAGGCTTAGAGAGTGGAGTTGAAAGAGTGGTGAGTTACAACCCTGGACTAGGTCAGGATTGAACCCTGGACTAGGTCAGGATTGAACCCTGGACTAGGTCAGGATTGAACTCTGGACCATAAGATTTGAAGGCAAGCACGTTAACCACCAAGCTAAAGCTACACTACGCAAGTCCAATATGCAAGTCTTCGTAAAAAAAAAAGATCGAATAATTGCATACACGATATATTTTATATATTGGAAAAATATTTATACAGTATTTTATATTCATCAATCCACCGCTTACATCTTGATGACTACACAATTCCATTTAAAAAGGAGGCTCTCGGATTTTGGCCGCGCAAAGTAGAGCAGTAATAGACGGCACATCCAGAGGTTGCTTTTCGATACCGTATAACCAGCCTACAGCGTCGCACACACATTGTTTACAAAAACCTTGCCGTGCAATAGAACCATTGATTAGAACTTTTATCCTGCAATAGTATTAATAGCGTTGTTGAGGCAACACATAAACACTATATCTAAAACATTCTCACAAAACGAGTTCTATTATTTATTTTTGGATAAATGTGGAACGAACCCACGAAAGACAACACAAAAATAGAAAAATGTACCATGTGCTGTAGCATTGCGAACTTAAAGGTTTGTCCTATGGAAAATTACGGTACTCCTCCAGACAGTGACTACACTCATACGTCATCAGTGAGAAGACCTTCATGTCATTAATAACCTCGAACATCTTTGACCTATTTACACGTTAATAATATAATTTCATTAGCTTGTTGAATATATTACTTTGACAAGGACATCGCGTTGAGTAGGTTTTAAAAGTATTTTAAATTAAACATAATGTGGCGTTTAGACTATTTATTGTTGCTATTTATCATCATTATTATTAACGATGCATACATAAATAATAATTAATATTAGTATTATTATTATTATTATTAATTATTATAATTATATTAAATTATATTAGTGCAATTACCTTATTCTCAAACCTGTGAGTGTTTTTTCTACTGATACGGTAATAATACCTGTTTTATGAAACGGTTAAAATGCATAAATATGTATTATTAATACGATATTTTACGGTACTTACAGGACACTTAAGATTTTACGCCTATAACAGCTTTCATTTCCTATAAGGGACCTTCATGTCGAGTGCTGAGGTAACCCCCTACTTTTCCGAAAGATTCACTGATTTCACACAACACAAGCTAGAGCTGCAACTCCCTGGTCATTGTGAACCTGTGGGGATCCCTGTCCTAACCACTCACCCGCAATATAATGCTTTTAACATTTCCATCTAATTTTGATAATGTCTTCGTTGATCGAGTAAACTAAGGACCCTAACCATTCATGAACATATCTAATCGCAGTATTTTAGTTATTTCAGATAGTGTAACCGCAAATTATGATATCAACGCTATTAAAAAGCAATATTTAAACTATTCAACTCACATAATTTAATAATCGTTTACAATCGTAGGGTTGGCTACGTGACTGCAACCGGGACTTTGTTGGCTAATACCAATGGGAAAATTAATGAGGCGTTATCTCTCATCCTAAAATCGTCTTCCCTGGTCACGATTTTTTCACCATAAATAAACAAATAGGAAATTGTTTCCAATTAATATTGTTTTCTCCTTCAGAATCTTCTACACGTAAATCAAAACAACGTATTATTAAAATTAAACTTTCAATTTGAATTTCGAATGGTAATTGAAGTGGTTTAGATGATGTATCTACTTAGACTTGACTACTGTGTGTACAATTATAAGGACAATGTCAAAATGAATAGTTGTTTCTATTCCTCCTAAGGTAATAGAAAATAAATCGTACTTACTGTCTTGTATATTCCGATCCTAGATTGATATCAGAGTCAGATGATTGTCGTCATAAAAACTTGCAATATAGGCATATTATGCTCATCATTGGCTTAATACGTTGCTTTGAATTGGTTCATTGTGCTTTCGCGAGCAAGTTTAATATCGTCGCCAAAGCAAATGGACTTCGTTCGTGGTTTCGAGAGGCTATTCAAAGATAAGACCATGACGCAATAATGGTCATCAGTGGTCATTTAATTATTAAAAGTCAACGCACGTCTAAAATGCACTAACAATACGTTTAAAGGTGTATTGTTCCCCCAAAAACATGAATGAAGATTAATTAAATCAGACTTTGAATATGTTATTTTGTTATTGTAATAAAGTCAATCACTTCCGTAGAAAGAAAATTGAGAAAAAAATGTTTTTACTTATAAAATGACAAAATAAATGGTAACATTAAAGCAAAAACCCATTGGCTGGCAGCAAATTTGACAATTTTTGCTTTAAATTACAGTTTTTTTTAGGTAAATATCTTTTTTTTAAATCCAGTTTTCGGTCTATTATTTATTATTACTATTGTATTACATTAAATTGGCATATTCAACAAAAAGTTTGTTAAGAATTATTTTTTCAGGGGGACAATACATCTTTAAGAGAATTGCAAATGGTGTGGAAATCAGAGTGTTTGGAATAATTATTAGCCAATATCTAAAGACCAGTTCACACTGTAATGTTGACGCGGGTACGTTTGATATAAGACATCCGGGTTGTTATGCTTACATATTAAATAGAGAGAACTAACAGTAGGAAATCGTATACTAAAATGATCCATCTATGAACGAGTTGGTATATTCACATTTCCTGGAAAGATAGATTAAAAAATTAAAACACCGAATTAATTTTCATAAATACCCCCATAATAAAATTCATAATATACTTTCATAATACATTTTCATGCACATATTAGGTCTTATAGGGTGGCAAATAAGGTACCTTAATTAGGACCGCAGTCACTCATTTAACTGAAACCTAATATAAGCCCTCGTGTATATTTTAGCCGTTATCTTCTCATCAGAGTTTCGTCAGCCCTAATGGCTACAATTTATGTATTTATTATTTAATAGTATATTTACTAAGCGGTGTAACTCTTCGTAGTCTGTTACGATTTAGGATGTTTGGACGGTTGACCCTCATTGATAGGATCCCCGAACCAGGAAAAAAAGAATGAGCCTAGGTATCTACGAATATGTCAAAGGTCATAAACTAGCCGGTTATTGCAAGAGTTAAAGATGCATTGTTCCCCTGAGAAAATAATTCTTAACAACATTTTTGTAGAATATTCAATTTTAATGTAACATATAATACTTATCCACTTTGACCAGAAATTGGATTGAAACCTGTAATTTAAGAGAAAAATGGTGGTTTTATCAATGTTATTGACTGGCAGCCAATGGGTTTTAAATTGAATTTAACCATTTATTTTGTCATTTTATAAGTAAAAACATTGTTGTTCTTTTTTGTTTTTTTTTTTTCTACGGAAGTGATTAACTTTATTAAAACTACAAAATACCATATTTTAAGTCTAATTTAATTAATTTTTATTTTTCATGTTTTTGGAGGACAATACATCTTTAATATTGGTAAAAATTTAGAATAGAGTATTTGGAATATTAAACGTTACGGTATATTGAGTACCGTCACCATGGAAACATAAAGCTATTAATGTATACATCCTTAATTTAAATGAGTTCGAAAATCAAGACGTTATTAAATTACAAATATTAATTGTTCAGCGTTGAATTATCTTACCATGGCCAATTAACCAAGATTCCAATGGCGCAATATGGTGTGAGTGTTTAATTAACTCGATGATTTAAGAACCTCACTGTGTTTATTAAAATTCAAATAATAGAGACTTTACTGCATCAAAGCAGGCTGGTTTGACAGAGCGAATAAGTTTCTGGTCTATCAAACCACTGAAAAAACCCACAAGCTTTAATGTGGTCTTCATTATAATGAAATTATTGGGATAAAAGTTTTGGATCAGCCAAAAGAAAAATGTTATGAATACTCTACAAAGATATAAAGACTTCTTTTTGTCCTTTAAAAAAATCCACTGAATAAACCACAAGCTTTAGTGTGGTCTTATAATACATTTATTGGAACAACATTTTTGCGGTTTTATTCCCTTTTGGATTATCCAAATAAAACATTTGTTAATACTATAGCCTACACAGTTCAGATGAACTTTTTCACTGATGAGAATTAAGAAATTAAATGTATATAGTCTATTCAAAGAAATCTATTTTTTTAAACAGTCTTTTCAAAAACAATTTACCGTAATTAGTCTATTGTAATGTTTATATACTAAATATTCAGCAGTAGATCGACAGTCATCTAATCTTTTCTACGTGTATTTAGACTCGTATCTAGATGACTGTCAATCGTCAGTCATGATCTATCTAATGACAGCTGCAGAATCGCGTGAAATATTTCAAATAATGTGTGATTCTTTTTCTCGATGAATATGAAATGGGGATCAGCTAAAAAAGAGAAATAATGTAGCCGTTTTCTTCTTTACACCCCATGGCTATTACCATTGTGTTAAACGTAAAAAAATAAGCCCATCTAAAACAAAAGCCCATCTTGAAAAGAATCCCATCCAAGAGTACTTCTTCTTCTCGAGGTTTTACCGTATGATATCAAAATGGGATGATGATGACTATAGTCCAGAAAATATTGACACACAAATACCATGACTTCAGTTGCAAATAGCTTTATTATTCACTACACTATTCTTAAAAGTACTGTATGTAAATTAGTTTCACATTTGCATATAATATATTCTAAAGACTAATTAGCATATTGTTACAGGTGTAACATTAACAATTGTGCTGAGATTATTGATGTTACAATGTTATGTTGATTGATTGATTGATTCATTTAGTTTATTTTCATATAGCGTTAATATATAAATATTATATAAATATTATATAAATATTATATAAATCATATAACACATTCAGTTCATAGTATGATACATACACACGTTTCTCATTATCAGATCATGATAATAATTACATTTCTTTCACAAGCATAACACACTTTATAGTGTATACAGTTTCTTAGAATTTAAAAATAAATTACTCTCAGAATATATATAAAATACTGAAATATGTCAACAAATTAATATAATTTGTAATAAATGTGAGGCAATATGATACATTATGAAAATATATTCATATTAATATGCTGTAATACCATAAAGTACAGTTTAACAAATAAAAACACATATCTATACACATACGTATGACGTAATTGCGCAGGTCATGACGTAATTGCACATGCCATGACGTAATTTTGTAGGTATTGTAAAGATTTGTAATCAAGTTGTATTTGTTTTTTTTAAATAGTATTCTAAGCTAAATCAAGGTATATAGATATGTCACACAATCCACACACTCCGCTGCGCAATAAATACCTTTAAAACTCGAAAAATATAAATTATTTCTGTGTAAATATATATAAAATCTGTATAAAATATTTCAATCTGTATAAAATATTATAATGTTACTTACTACATTGCACATCATTCCTTTAAAAAATAAAACATTAAACTACTAAATGCGATTTGCTAGGCCTACTGAGCTCACACAAAAATACAGTCTGGCCTACAATACATTCTATCTGAGTCGAGATCAAGCATGGACAAGTTCTGCTGAGAGATTCAATCCAATAGCCTACGGGTTTTCCTGAATATTTGAATAGGTTCTTGTTTTTCTATGAAGCGTTCGTGGTATCTATTGTGTAACAGGTAACCGGTAACCTAACCTGGTCGTGTACATACCTGAATAAAGAAATGAAATAAGGCCATCTTAAGTTGAGTTGATAGGAATTGCTACTGATGCTATCAGGGGTTGTTAAGGCCCATTTACACTAGGACGATAGCGATCGACGATAAATAGATAAGCATGCATTTTTTTTACATAAAACAAAGAAATTAGAAAGGTTTCCGTTCTATAAGAACTATAGGATAATCATTTCTGCTGTCTTTGATAAAAATAATATTTAAAAAAAATTCCAATCAAATCGTTGTCACGATATTATTGCTCTTACTAATCATGACGTCATTTTATTGGACGTATGAAAATATCATTTTCATTAAAGGAAGTATAGAAGGTTATTCTATAGTTCTAGAATGAAAAGTTTTTATATTTCTTTTGTTTTATGTATGAAAAATGCATATTTGTATATTTATCGTCGATTGTTATCGTCCTGGTGTAAATGGGCCTTTAGTATAATAGTTCATTGTTTGGTAGCTTAATCTGATTGGGCCAATCAATTAAATTGGGAGACTCGGGCCTTAAAAAATATAATTTAGATCATAGTAAAAGACAGTTACGATGAATGATTATCCGATTCTCGGTACTGTATCTCCACATTATGGCATTATGGCGAATTATCTGTCCAGTGTCATAATGCATCACAGTAGGCGCTGTTTCTTGTTTGTACTGTTAATGTTAGGTTAGGCGTATGACCTGTGTGATACATATGATTCAGTATTACAACCTTCGCCTATGATACTGGACAAATTATAGATACAGTACCTAGAATCGGCTAGAATGATGAGGTATAAAGTTTCTACAAAATATATGGTTAAATCCGAACCCAGTCGCCTAAGTCCTGACCTATTAAAAATATCTCTATTAAGCACAAAAATACTTACACACGGAATCCGTTCTCACATCCCGCTGCACGTAACACTGGTACTGAATAAAACCCGTGTTCACATTTATAATTTGTATTAAAATCAGCCGTGCCATTTTTCTTGATTATGCCGTATTCGCACTTGCAACGAACATAGGGGAGACTGTCCGGATACCTGTAGTGCCAAAATAAAATGAGGGCGTATTAAGAATTATTATTTTAAAGTACCTATATAGAATCTCTATAGGAAGGCCTACTCTATATTATTCTATTGTATAAATGTCCTGATGCATGCATTCAATTATTACCGAATGATTTGAGAAACTAAACACTGATAAATAATAAGGAAATAGAATGACGTAGGCCAATACACTTTTAACGAGAGGAAATAATTGAGTAGACGATTATATATGGTAGGTAAAAAACTATTTAATGTCTTTAAATGTTACTTACAGATTTGAATTGTAATAATGAAGGGTTTCATATGGGCAAATTGAGCGGTCTGCTTCTGTTCCGGTATTGAATTCCTTCAGAATAATGTCAGGGTACACGTTACCCGTGTGGGCATACGTAGCATTTACGGTGATACTGTGAGTGTGAACGGAGGCTTCTCTGTTTAATCGTACATGCATATCCGCCGGCGTTTCACACTTGGAAAAATCTTCCAATTCTTCATTCGTTACACTTGCTATCGTAACCTCTTCTGTCGATATGCTTCGTGAAACAGTCATCAGCTCTGTAACAACATTTTCGCCGGCTTCTTTAGCCTTAACACCTTGTTCAATTCCATTGTCCCAATCGTTAAAAAACGTGGTATCTTCATAATCATTATTGGAGATTAAATTTCTTTTGATTTTATTTGAAGGATATCCCGACACAGACAACAAGCATAACATAGTCGTAAATAATAGTCTGTTAATATTCTGGAGAAACAAAGATACACAAGTTAAAATGCATTGTATAGGCCTACATTATCTGTTTAATTACATTTAATAAACATAATAGTCAAACAAGTAAAAATATACCAAAACTATATAATTATAGTACAACATGTAAAAAAATTAATTTGAACAATTAAAAATGTAATAAGGAAAATAAAAATCGTAAGTTAAACCTCAGAGATGTGTGACAACATGATTCTATATGATAATCAATATGCCTATGTGTCCACTATAGGTTGGTGTCACCCCCACAGTGATAAAGATTTATATAAAAATAATCATATTGAAGATAAAGAACAATAAAAAACTAAAGTTATTATAAATAATAGTCAAGGCATTGCAAAACTATAGTAACAAATTTAAAAAGTAATTTTTTTAGACAATTAAAAAAATTGAATTAAAAAAAAATCCGCATAAGCAAAAAAAAAAAAAAAATCGCGAGTGAATATAAAGGTAAAAGATAATCATATTGAAGTTAGGTCTAAAGAACAATACTATCTATATAATACAATACTATCTATATAATTAACTTAGAGATATAATACTTTATTCATGCTAGATATACACACCTTCACCTTCATCGTTATCTTTGCCCCGGTCGTTGTTATTGCAGACAAGTGTTAAATGTAAGATTAATATTTCTGAATTAATTTAACATTTTAACCATTAGGCCTTATATATATACCCGTCGTATAGGGGAAAACCATAACTCCTAAAAATATAAATTACAGAATTTTCGAATATCCCATCTTACTTTCCGGATTTGACTTGAAAAATGACTCATATTACGAATTTGGAATGACAAAAATAATCACCAATAACCAATAGAATCGGTGACAATACATTGCCAAACATGTTTATTTGTAGACTATCTTAATTAAAGAAAACAATATAATTGTTATATTATTTTTATACAAATAGTTTAATATGTTTAATAAGGCACAAATAAATTTGATATCATATAAATTAATAGTAATCGTAGTTTAACTAATAAGATTGTCGATTTCCATTAAAGTAGAAAGGGGAAATTTAGGGAAAATCCCTAAATGCATTTTACCGGGTGATGGCGCTCTTATTAAATAATGAATGGACCAGGACGTGCACAAAATACATGCAGTTATATTGGTATGTTTGGTTTTTCTGAACATCCTAATATACTTACGAGATTATGGCATTAAATTAATTTGAGTTAATCTAAAAAATCTAAAAAAAGATATAAAAAAACTGTTTAGACATGCTCTTTCATAATTTTTTTTTAAAGGTTGAAACTGCCCATTCCTTATGCCTAATATTTTAGTTCTACGACTTTTGTCGTTTCAACTTTTCTATCAGACAAAATAGAACCAAACGAAAAGAGATACAATATATTCTGTAATAACCAGTTGAAAGGGAGAAGACCAGAAATTATGAATGTCATTTCTTAACATAATCATATTTTAGCAAATTCATTTCCAAAATGTTAGCATATTATTGCAGATTTTTATATTTATGTTCTTATTGTCAGGAAACAGCGTGTTATTCAACCCAAGACCAACTTTTGCTTTTCCTACTAAATGTTATAAGTTTATAGGCCTATATTGAATAGACATTAAATAGTGCCTCCTTTTTAAAATGCATTCATCTTCATACATCAACATCTTATTCACCAAGATTCTGTTTTTGCTTTTCATTATAATGGCAAGAAGACTGCAAAATTGACCGCCTAAACCATAGAGATATTATAGTGAACTATTTAGGCATATAGATATTGTACTGTTATTATAGTTCACTATAATATCACTATAATATCTCTATGCCTAAACTAAAATAAGTATGGAAAATATTGCTTTCCACAAACAAATTTCATTTTATTACTTGACAGTTTTTATAGGTTTTTTATGCCCATGTATATAGGTCTAATGTATTATATTTGTGTATATTTTTTATCGTTCTTGGTTTTAATGTTAATTTTATGCATATGTGTATATATTGTGTGGGTATGTGTATGTATATATATGTTTGATATATGTAGTATGTATTTCTATATATATACGTGTGAATGTATTGATATTATATACATATACAAATATGAATGAAAAAAATCAAGACTCAGGTTAATAATTCAACATAATTATTTATTAACACTACAAACTGTTTCATGAGAGAGATAAAATACCTCGTCAATCTTCAAGTGTTAGGCTCTGAGTAAAGTAATTAGAAGAGACTGTTTATAGTTAATATATGCAAGCAACAAAACAATAGTTGTATATTCAACTGTTCTATTTATCAATAGGTGTCTTTAATTAGTAACCTTTATATCTCAATAAGAATTCTCTTCTGTGTCTGCATAGTGCTAAATAATTCGTTTCTTTGACTAAGAGAGCAAATATCTGGCTTAAATATAATGAAATATTTCTCTTGCAGACATAGTTTGCAGCGTTTACTTATATTGGAATAAGGCTTACATTTGGCTAATACTCGCCATTTAATATTATATTTAATGTTGTCATCTTTAGTTTCCAAACATGTTAGCTAAGCGCTGTACTATTTTTATACTTTTCATTACAGAATGAGCTTGTATGCCCATTGTATCTACACTTAAATGTATTTTCTGTCAGTCCAACATATGTTTCAATTTTGTTAGTGCCATTTCTTGTGACAGCATGGTATACTACTGTTAAGCATTTCCCTAAAGGGCAAATCAAATACAAATATATAAACTGAAAGATACACAAATTATGATAAATAAGTTAACAAACGTTTCATAACTAAACAACTTTTTTCATTAAACATGCAATATATTTTGTAATAGATAACATAACAAAAAATATACAGAAAATAATGTAAATATATACATGAGATTCTATAATTGTTGAATAAAGGTGGTAGTTAACCACAAAAGAAAAAAAAAACAAATTTCTAGCTGATGTAGGCCTATCTGGGTTGACCTAACAACATTCGTAAAGCATGGTTTAATACTTTAAGTCGATTCCTTTTTAAAATAATGAGAACATAAAGGCCTACTAAATAACTTTACAAGATTAAAGGTCACGACGTATAATAACTTTGAACACAATTTTTCATTTATTGTTCCACATAAAATATGACAAGACAAAGAAAAAAAAAAGAATTTAAAAAACCTGGGTAGTTATTTGTTTATGTGAGGAGACTCAAGTAAGCCAAAAAAGGCTTTAAGGCTGAGTTCCAAAATACATCACATAGTACATGGTAACGTAAAATTGCTTTCTAAAAAAAGGAACAAAAAAGCCAAACAGATTTGATTGAATATGAATACAAGGAAAAGTAAGGAATAAATTCACATAGTAACAAACTTATTAACTATCTAAAGAATATTGATGATGGATTAAGTATTGTTTGCATTTTTTTTTAAAACGAAAGTAAGGTAGGTAATAATTTAATGTTTAAAGTTAAAAGTTAAATTATTCCATAAAAATGGTCCGTTAAAAATGAAAGAATTTTTCCTGAGGGCTGTAGTGTACTTTTCATAAATAAAATGTTTCCGGGTAGATGACCTGGTCTTATATGAATGGAGCTGGCTAAACATTATGAGCGCCGCTTAATTATTTCCGGTATTACAAAGTATTTTTGTTTCAACGATGAAAACTGTAAATACTTAAAGTTCATATTAACATAATACTTTTCTGTTGACTGAACCTGTAATGTACACGATTTATTGCTAGATGAGTTCGATTTCGATATTTTTATCCTTTAACAATTTAAAACTATTTTAATGTAGGCCCACAACAGTTTTGCATATATTATAGCATGGAGAAATAAGTTAACTTATTTCTCCATGATTATACCTAACCTTGTTTTTAAATATCCAATATTTTATATGTTTGTAAGCATTTTTGTTTTATCGAGGACGCTTAATGATCAGCCTTCCTTCATTGGAACTGGATAAGCCATATACAACATAAGAGTATCACTTATACTGTACAACGATACAGAGATATTGAGATTAATTAGATGTGGGTAGTTGTAAAGTGATAAATGATAACAAAAATGTTCGACAATACAAAACGTAGTTATAAAATTCATGCAACAGTTTTTATATAGATTTATTGATACATCTGGATATACATGAACATTTTCGCAAATAAAGTATAGTAATTATAGATTTTTAGAAGATTACTGTATATATAGAATTAATATATCTCATATGTCCATTGAATCAGCTGGGTCGAAATTATTTGCGGTGCTTTCCCCATTATATAAAACTGTTTGCAGCACACATAGCTCAACTATGCAATCGTGAAAAATTAGTTTTGTGTAGATAACCTATAGTTTGCCAGGAAAGTGTCCACTGAACAGAGGGGTGTCCAAAAGGAGGGGTAAATTCCAAATTGTATCTACTTTTTAAACTACAACTTTTTAAGCGTTTTATGCATTTTTATCGTATTTTAACTTTACCTTTCAAATTGTCTCCAAGTTTTTGTGCAATAATGTGTGTGCATTCTAGTTGAATTGTTTGTTTATATTTTATATATATATCTGTTTTTAATTGTTACGAATATACTTGCCAATCTTTAAGAAGAATTTCTATTATTATTTTATATGGTAATGGATAAATAAAGCTTTTCAGTATTCAGTGTAACGCTCATAAAATAATCGGTTGAAGATTATTGTTTAATTGTTTGTTCCATGCAATTGGATTTTGTGAATGCTCTCTTTTCCCCCTCTCCCTCCCCCTCCTCCATTACAAAAAATTACTTGTTAATGGGAACGTAGAATACCGCATCAAAAGGCTAATCTATAGAATGTCTAAAACGGTGATCTATATAATTTATGCGTGTGTTCAAACTTTTTGAATCTGAAAATCGATTAAAACTGGTACATTATTTGCAGGGTACCGTATATGGTAGTTAGAATAAATGTAAACGTGATGGATTTAACAACACAAAAACTAAGGCACATTAGTTAGTTCAATTTCACATAGACTATAAGCTTTATTCCCACATGCAAATGAGAAACTCATTTGCATAAGACTAAATTGTTGCTGTGTTATACTGTAAAATAGCTCATGCACTTATAAATGTTATACTTCTACGCTATATAGCGTTATCATTATATAAATTTTATAACATACTCAGTTTTTTGTATGATACATACATACTACATTGATCGATAATGTATTATTATCAAATATTGATAATAAATCCTTTTTTTTTTTTAAATCATAAAACACGTTGTAGTGTATACATTTTCTTATAATTTAGAAATAAATTACCTTTGAAAAATACCAAAATGGTATAATAATATAATATTAATTCAACGAATTATTACGGTATAATATATTTTCAAATATATATATGTGTGTACATTAAGAATACGCCAATCACACAGACCCGGATAGGCTACTTAAAACCAACAATTTATACAAGGAAGAGAAAGTTCCTTTAAATAATAAATTAAATCGTTGATTACCAATGACGAATAAAAATATAGTTTAATATATATTTGTATTGCATATAAAGCACAATTTTAAAGGCTTTTGTATAAATATTATTAAAATATTTTTTTTTCATATTTAAATATTAATCCAGTTTAAATGTTGTATTGGATTAGTTAAATCAAGGTAAGCCTGAACTTCACACATTATTGTGCAATAAATATCCATTAAAAACATATTCTATTAAATATAAAGTGGTTATATATAATATAAATTATGTATACAATAAGTTAGAGACAAATCAGTATAAAATATGTAAAAGATATTCGATTGCACATACACGCACCCCCCCCCCCCGCCTTTTTTTTTCAAAAGATTAAAAAAGGTTCACCACTTCTGCCCACTCAATCATGCATGCAATTTCATTCTATTATAGCTAACGATACTTTTAAATGTATAAGCTTATTAATAGTTATTGTAGATAAGAGATGCGCTTCACACAAATTCACTACATGTAATTTGTTCAAAGAAGACACATATTAAGAGGAATATTTCCAATTTCCTTGTTTAATTACGTTGAGTTTGACTATTTTGTCCTGGTGTATTTTAAGAGGAGTTTGTGTTGCTTACAGTCGTGTAACACGTAACCGGTAATTTAATCTCGTCGTATTCATATCTGAAAAAGAAATTAAATCGGATCAATCAAAAGTTTAAAATAAAATTTAATAACAAAAAGATCGACATTTCGGAGCCATCATGGAACCATTCTAAGGAACAAAATGAGTAAAAATAAAAACAAAATACAAAGAATGAGGAAATGCTTCAACAGTTATAGTAACAAAGACTGAAATACCTCTCGTTAATTATTAAAGAATTTTAGGCGTTGTTTGTCATTTTTAAACTTATTTTTATGATCTATCATATTGGTCGTCTGTGAAGCAAGTGCGTAGGCGTTGTCGGTTGCTGGTTGACATTAGACCTTGGTCCGGTCCAGGAAGTGATCCGTATCAATATAAAATACAATCAATTAATCGATACTATTTCCAATAAGTATATGGAGGAAATAATTCTACCTTGTCAAAATTAAGGAAATTGATTTATAAAATGCGGCCTAATAATACAATGATTATAGACACAAAATACTTACACACGAAAGCCGTTGACACATCCAGTTATTCGTAAAACTGGCACATTGTAGTAATCATGTTGACATATATGATTTGTAGAAAAGGTGGCGTTGTTGTTGCTATCCACATCAATGGCGTATTCACATTTACAGCGAACATACTTGTGGGTGTCTGGGTACCTGCGACATAAATTATATTAACAAATATTGTTAGGCCTCAAATAGACGATCGTAATAATTGGCGAAGGGCGGATCCAGTTGGTAACAGAGACCGAACAGGGCATGCGGGATCCTTCCAGCAAAGATTCCAGTACCTTTCCCCACTTTGTCCCTTTTCCTTAGTGGGGATAAGAGGGGTGGGAGACTGATTGATTGTCTACGATACATTATATGCTCACAGTATTGTAAGTTTAGACTTAGTTACTAATAGGCTTATACTTACAGACTGGAATTATGATAATGCAAATATTCATATGGACAAGTTGAGCGGTCTACATAATCAGTCCCTGTATTAAACTTATCGAGAACAGTATTAGGGCACGTATTACCAGTATGGCTATAAGTCGCATTTATGGTTATACTGTGTGTGTTAACAGATGCTTGACGGGCTAATCGTAGTTTGACATCCGATGGCGTTTCACATTCCGAATAATCGTCAGTCACCCCGGCTCTGACTTCTTCGCCCGAACTACTGGTCTGAGTGACCGAGTCTATCAGATCATTTCCATTTTGCGTTGCCAACTCCTCTGCTACATCTGTGGTTGTGTCTACGTCAGCAACGAGATTTTTTGCTGCGCTTCTTCTTTGTTGTGAGGGATAGGCGAAGCACATAGACAAGTAGCATAAAGTTGTCAGTAAAACTGTTAGTCCTTTAAATTCCTGAAAGTAAATAGAAGTGTAATGCATAAGTACAAAAAGAAAATTTACAATAATTACAAGTACATTTTTATAACTGTTACGTTTGAAGTAAGTACAATATTGTTTTTACAATTCACAAGCGAATAGTTTTTATAACAACGTTTAAAATAAGTAAATATATAATACAACATGACAGATTATGAACTGAAAGACAATAAAATATTAAAAAAAAAACATTTTATCAAACGATATGGCTTCCCGTTGAATTTACACAACCGTGAAATAATAAGGTTATGAAATTAAAATATTATTTTAATAATATTAGAATATGGCCTACAGTATAGTGTATAGGCCTAAATGTACAATGCACAATATTGTATACAGATACAGTCTAAAAATATACACCTTTGTTACTCCAGCCATGGTCACAGAAGAATATTATGTAGTAATTCAAATGTCGAGGTAATTTAAGCATTAAATATATACCCGTCGCAAAGTGGAAAATCTAATTCCTAAAAATATAGATTATAGAATTTTAAAAAAATCCATTCCATTTTAGTCATTTTATGCCGGATTCTAGATTGAAACGACTATCACGTGATCAGAATATCAGTTTACAATTCCAAATTTGTTTCTTTTTATCAATGAAAAAATACTTATAAAAAAAAAAAAAACAAAAAAAAAACTTAATCTATACTTTTAATTCCTAATATTATAATATACTATCAAATACATTGATATATATATATAATATACTGTATCATATTAGTATATTTCTCAAATATCTAAACATGATTTTATTAAATACCGGTAAGTATTATTAAGCAGACATGTAACCTGATAATAATGACGTCATATGTGTATGCTACCAGATTTGCCTTTGGTGTGGACACAATAAAACGGGGAAATACCGCTTTGGTTTTTAAGTTTATCACCAGGCGATACATTGTGCACCGTTTATTTGAAAGACTTACGGAACAATTGAATGAAATTTCGGCCCGATGAGAAACTTTCTGTCCTTTTCGAACCATTGTCTTTTATTCATTTCAATTAATATCCCCTAAGGAATGTATTTTGTAGATTTCTCAATAAACATGTCTATATTTATGTTTGGTACTTTAATCTATATATTTAATAAGTTACTGACATTAACATAAGTAAAGTTTGCAGTACACCAACGATTTCCTAAATAGTTTGTATTAATAAAAATGCATCGGATAGAAATGCATCGGCTAAATTTGCAATGTCGTGATGAACTTATATGAATCGTCATCTATAATAAACTGTGAAGATCGCTAACAATAATATATCTAGGGCATTTAGTAGTTATCATAGTTTTTATTCAACTTTGTTTAATGAGAGTGACTCAAAACAGCCGAGGCTGACATGCATAAGGCCCTCAACACTTAAAAAACGGAACAATAAAAATACAAAAAGACGAGAAAAAGGAAACCAATAAGAGAAAAAAAGAGACCAATCAAAAAATATATAAATATATATACATAGTGTTTGCTAAAGCATGGTTCCCAATAGGACGCAACGCAAGGACGTGAACGCAACGCAAGGACGTGAACGCAACGCAAGGACGTGAGCGCAACGCAAGGACGTGAACGCAACGCAAGGACGTGAGCACAACGCAAGTACGTGAGCGCAACACAATGACGTGAGCGCAACGCAAGGACGTGAGCGCAACGCAAGGACGTGAGCGCAACGCAAGGACGTGAGCGTAACGCAAGTAATTTCAGCAAAACTTGGTTGGCACTTAAGACGCAACACAAAGAAGTAGACCCAATGCAAGCTACGCGACAGTTCGAATAATCCATCGCTTGTGATTGGTCAAATCACCTTTGTTGCTCTTACGTCCTTGCGTTGTGTTTAATTATAGTGCTAAAGCGTGGTTCCCACTAGCGACGCAACACAAGGACGTAACGCAACGAAAGTGAATTGACCAATCACAAGCGATGGCTTATTCGCTTGTGATTGCTAACTGTCTATAACTTCACTTGTCATTGGTTAAAACGCTTGCGTTGCGTTTACGTCCTTGCGTTACGTTCTAGTGGGAACCAAGCTTACCAAAATGTAATGGATTATGCGAACTGTCGCCTTATTGTTATGCTTACGTTGCGACCTTTTTAAAAAATGTTATTACATTTTAAAACATTTACATACAAGAAATAACAGAAATATATCTTTAAAAAGTGATTTAAAAAAAAACTATCGCATAAATTAATTACATCGGTAATACTTTGTTCTAGAATACAAATATGATAGATTGTTGAAATGAAATTGAAAAACTTGTAAGTAAAACACTCATTAGTTCGCAATTATTTAAATTTCATTTGTATTTTTTGGTAAGTGTAAAGTCAATGATTAAAATTAAGAGATTGTTCCTAGCCTTAATTTGACAAGGAAAAATATACCACTTTACAGTAATAATGAAAAATGGGATTTAATATAATATGTTTATAAGTACGTAACAAAATTTCCTTGTTTTCACCAGAATACATTTCTATAAAAATTCATCGGTTTTTTCAAACCTTTTTGTTTCACCAATTTTTTTCCAGAAATTATGAATTGAACCAAAAATTTGTTGATATAATAAAAAGTTGGATTTACAATTATGCCTTTGCTTAAAATAATCTATTTCTAATATTTTTCATTCATTATTACTGACCTATTTACTACCATTTTTGCGTTTTGCATTTATATTCAAGATTCAAGAGATTCAAGATTCAAGATTCAAACTTTATTCTTATCCATTTCTGGAAATTCCATTGCTTGCATTATTATAAATTACAGAACAACAATTTAAATTGCATTACAAAAAACATACTTGACATATTTATATATATAAACAATAAAATGCAAAACTAATAAGTACATTTCACTTATAGTTTTCATCGTTTGTAATTTTTGTGAAGAAAAAAATTATTATCCTCTATTGTAAAACAATACTTTGACTTTTTGTCAATCAATTTATAAAATTATTTTCACTACTACAGTTAAAGATTGTGAGGTAAACTTCAAGGTATACAAAAAATAATGTAAAAAATTAGTAAGGTATTACTATAGCTTTGAATGCACATCACTATTGTTAATTAATCTATAAAATAGTATTACTTACCATAGCGTGTTACTTTCTGTATACACTTCTTTATAATCGTTTTGAACACTTTACTTGTTAGATTGCTGATCTATACCATTTTCAAAGTTGAGCTATGTTTTATATACAATATTTTTTAAAGGAAATAAATATATTCTAAATTTATCGCTGTATAATTTCCGCTATAATCTAAATCCGTGCATTAATGATTACTTCATAATTTCATTAAATAACATTTTACCTAAACAAAACCAGGTAAGGATGTGGGTTAGTATAGATTTCCCCTTTCTTAGCTAGCACCACAGGTACGATTTGGACATCAAAATGTTGTTTATTTGATTTAACCGTGGGAATAAAGAGAAATACTCTCACTCTTCCCTAATTTTTATTTTTATTAACATCCGAAAAATAATGATTAAACATTACTGCAATTGATATTTGAGATGGATGACTGTGTTTATTTTTTAAATTTTTTATTTATCTTTATTTCTTACGAATCCGAAAACTCGCCTATTACAGGATTTAATATTCTAAAAAGTATCATACTTATATCGTTCTAAGTATACTGCCTCAGACGTAGTGGCTTATGCCTCTCCTCTAATTAAGGTGGGCACTGGACGAGAGAAGCCCATGGTCAATGTTGGGACCAGCCAAATGTGCTTTAAACAGTCATGGCTTAGTCATCATTCAGATGTAAGACTAATTGACATTGTCGTTTACGACAGAAGTCGGCCGTATATAAATATATATATATATCGCTTAGGCTAATAAGGAGTGGAATAGAAAGAGTCGCGGTGTTATACACCATGGCATTAGGTTAGGATCGGA
Organism: Antedon mediterranea; assembly: GCF_964355755.1. Classification (NCBI taxonomy): domain Eukaryota; kingdom Metazoa; phylum Echinodermata; class Crinoidea; order Comatulida; family Antedonidae; genus Antedon; species Antedon mediterranea. The sequence continues at coordinate 18,260,152 of NC_092676.1, forward strand.
TTGAACCCTTGACCTTAAGATTGGAAGGATGGCATGTTAACCACCAACACTATAACAAACAATTTGTTACGTTTCCAAGACAGTTTACGCAAAAAAAGAAAGAGAAAGAAATTGAAAATTAAATCATGGCCAAAAACATTTTATACCATATTTATAGCAACCAATCTTTATTCCCGGTTTAATATGATATTAAGGTATGACAATACCTTCCTGTTATTAAATGTTTCTTGAAAATGAATGAACCTAGAAACAATTTATGAAAAAAAAGTCTTTTTATCTACTCCACTACGGGCAAGATGAGACAAGTAGGCCTATGCCTTATTTCTAATCTTGATCCCAATAATGGTCTTTAGTTATAGTAATATTTTGTATATTTGTGGAGTTTTCTTTTTTTTTCTTTTTAATTTTACCACCATATATTATTACCATTATTGAACATATTGAACACCGGAAATATGTAAAGATTATAATGAATATAACACTATGATTATACATTGCTTTACTTTTGTAATTAACACCAATTAACGTAAATATTTAAGTAACTTGTATGTTTAAAATAAATTTAATTTCACAGTATGAGGGAACATCGCGTATTCACCGCTCTGGATCCAGTCGTATCTCTTCTTTTCTTTTTTTTTTTTAAAGTGTATCTATTTTATTTATTTCACCATAATGCAAGAGCGTGACCTGGGCATGACGAGCTGCTTAATCGTTACTACTTGGTACTTGGTGGTTGTCCTCTTGAAAACTCCACAAGGAAATCTGACAAAGACGCCTCAGGCTTAATTATTAATTATCATTATTGTATTCAATTTTATATTATTTCTGATTATGTTCATCACCCTACATGAAGCTCACATACTTAATTTGTTGCTAAAAAATGTGCTTCTGTCCTAATTATAAGAATACAGACAAAATATACTTGTACACTTGCATTAATATTGTTGAAGGGAATATGTGTACCATTAGATTGCTGTAACATTACATCATAAGCGATAAATTGTAACATCACAACATTGTTAAATTAATTTGAATCTTTAGCCCCCCCCCCCTCCCCCTCCTCCATCATTATATAATGCTCTTTTTCTATTTCTGTTATTTCGATAATTGTTATGTTGATAAAATGTAAGAAACATTTGCTTATTTCATTGTTATTTCCTAATAAAACCACAACTGTTGTTTTATAAAATTGCATATAACATTTATTCCATTACCCTTTGCTTTGCAATGTTTTACTTTCATTTCTAACAATTATATAATTTGAAAAGTGTAATAGGTAAGGACCGAGGATTTATGAAATACTAAACATTGCTGACAATTAAACGACTTACGTTTTTCAGAAATTATTATCGAAAAGTTTGTCAATATCGTGCATGATAACGTAAGGATGTATGCGATTGATCACCCGAACTGTCGATTGTGATTGGTGGTCAACTCACTTGCGTTGCGTCGACCGGTGGCGTTGATATCAATAGTGATGGAACGGCTGTGAGCGCTCACTGGTTAAACCCAGGGGCCCCCTGAGCAGTGTCCAGGGGCCCCCCTGAGCAGTGTCCAGGGGAAAAACAGGCATTAAGATATGTCAAAAAGGGCTAAAAACACCCGAGGCTTCCAGCATTGGAGGGCCACTTTGGTTTCCTAAGCCAGGGGCCTCATGCCTCTGCGTTACGCCACTGTAAATAGTATGTACGGCATGCGCACATATCATGAGGTTAACCAATACCACTTTCAATACAACTCTTCATTATCTAAACAATCAAGTCTCATATATTTATTTTACTATGTTACTTTGATTGCATCTTCTAATTATTGTCTTCTTCCTTGGCAAATATTTCAAATTGGCAGGGAATATCTCAACAATCATATTATTGTAGTAGCAATTCACAAAATGTATTAATTACCATTTATTTATAAACGAAGCCTCCTCTTTATTTTGCAAAAATAATCTAGAAAAGAAACCCATCTCGAAAAGACGTCCACCACAGAGTCCTAACAAGAAGAAGCCCGTGGGCTTCTTTTTCGCGTTTTTACGGTAACAATTTAAATATCTTTCATTTCCGACAGGATCCGGAATGGAATCCAATCTTCCTGGAATGGGGGACTGATTGTGTTCCTTCTCATCGGTATTGATTGATCCACGTCCCACGCATCTTACTATTTTATCATCCACTGTTTCCTTATAGATATTCAGGTAAGTTGTAAACAGGTTGGTAATGAAATGCGGAACTATTTAAGAAAATAACCACCATCTATATTGCTTTTTTATGTTATAATTTTTGTTTGCTTTTTTTGTAATTTAAAGTAAATGTTTATTGGATTTAATTCAATGTATATATGGAATTGACAACTAAACAAAACAGCAACAAACTAGAGTGACACGGATCCATCTGGGTCATCCGGTTCACCATCAAATATAGATTTTAAAATATATGACAAGGATACTAAATATTTATTTTAATTCACTTTAGGCACGATGACGTACCTTTTACGCTTGTTTTCCATTAGCCTGAGTTATGATTGATTGCACGTTTTTCCACGTCATTAAAAGTAGGTGAAAACATAATACGCATGCGCATTAGTGATATAAAATATCTCATATCATTTTGTTCAAAAATCGTCGTGAAAATAAAACGGTGCCTTTATTATATTGTTTTTTTTCTTTACTCGAGTATAGTCCATGTTTTGATTGAGAGTAAGTTAACGCTAAAATGAAACCCTGAAGGTGGAAGGGGGAGTAGTGGTGGGGGTGCGAACGAATTATCAGTTTGTATGACGTTTGTGGTACCATAACAGCACTAACCTAGTAACGGTGGCCTCTCTTCCTACACTATTTATAAATTAGTTGTAATTAAGGTTAAAGTATAATAAAACTATATATTACCCGGACATACCATTCTATTTAAAGTTTTACAATGCCCACCACGCCCCGTTTTCATTCGTCGTCGTGTTTTAAGAGAATAAGTATAGGACCATTTTAGATAATCGGAAATACCAGTCACTTAAGATGCTATTAAATGTAAATGTTTTTATTGTAAATAATAATAAACATCCACTCTCCGCCACACCTCAACTAGGCCATATTTTGGAATAAACTACGCCTTGAATAAACGTCCCTGGGCTATGTTTTTTTCCTTGCCCCGTCACATGCATAACATGCAATCTTCTATTATTACACACTTCTATTTACTGAGTAGATTCATGACTTCCAAGAACTAAAATTTACCAAGCATCTTGATACTTGTTTTCGTTACCGTTAAAACTACTCCACAGACTACGACTTGCTTGCTCGATTCCCACTTGTTGGTCAATCGACGCAATTAAATGCAAGAAGCACGTAAGGACGTTAACGCAACGTAAGCGTGTTAAAGCTTGGTTCCCACTCGTTTGTGATTGCTAACTGTCTATAACTTCGCTTTTCATTGGTTAAAACGCTTGCGTTGCGTTTACGTCCTTGCGTTACGTTCTAGTGGGAACCAAGCTTTACCAATGACAAGCGACAGCCGAATAAATCATCGCTTGTGATTGGTCAAATCCTTACGTTGCGTTACGTCGTTGTGTTGCGTCTCTAGTGGAAACCAAGCATAAGCCCGCCGAAACATAAATAACCAATCATCACGACCTTAACTGTTGTTTGTGCAAACCGCAATTGGGTCAGCTCGTTGTACCGGGAAATAGTTTGACAATATTCGGGATGTTGTTTTTTTTTAAAGGCCTAGGTTGCACCAAAACTGTATGGCATTTCTTACTAATTGAAAACGTCTATGATGTAATAATATTTCATTATTTTAATCCTAAGACCATAGATTGTCAGAACTTTGCAATTCCTTCGGGTCCACGATGTGGGTTTCATTTCCCTTTTTTTCGATTTTCATTTTCCCGACAAAATATCTAGTTCCTACGTCATGTGTTCCGGTTGTTAAATTAGACAAAATTAAATTGATCGCCAAACCACATAGCTTTGTTTGCGATTGCTGTGCTTTCCTAACACAAATACTAAATAATATAATTTAAATTTATTTGTAGTTCACATAAAATTTACCTTTAATGGCCGAAACCATCATATTCCAGTAAGATAACAAGAATTTAAATCATTTTTAAAGATTATTTTCTCCCTGAACGTATTTAAAAAAAATTTTTCTTGAAAATTCTATTTTAATGTCACATAATAGTTATTCACTTTGACCAAAGATTTTTGGGTCGAAACAAATGAATTACCTGAAAAACTGTAATTTAAAGCAAAACAAAAAAAAAGTCAAATTTTCTGTCAGGATAATATGTTTTGGTAAAAAAATTAATCCTTATGATTGTTGAATGAAATTCTTATTTTAGTTCGTTTTTTTTTCTACAGAAGTAAATACTTATTATTAAAACTGCAAAATGGCATATTCAAATTCTGATTTTATTAGTCATGTTTCATGTTTTGTTGGAGAACAATACATCTTTGACATCTTTTCCTACCATATGATTTTAATTAATTTTATCTGGTGGAGATGATCTGGCATTCCCTCCAGTACTGCCTGGATCCGGGCCTCTCCAGCATTCTCGCATTGCATTTTATCATTTGTTTTAAATTACGGTAGTTTTTTTTTCTGAATTACTGCTGTTACCCGTTTTTTCATTAATGCTGAGAATGTTTTTTGCAGATCTTTTTTTTTTCTTTTATTACTAAAATATATTCATTTCGTAATGACGTTTCATAATATTCATAAATTACCATATTCATCTCTTTAAATATTAATTTCTTAACACATTCATTTCTTAGCGCATTCATTTCTAGCGCATTTATTTCTTAGCGTATTCATTTCTAGCGCATTCATTTCTAGCGCATTCATTTCTAGCGTATTCATTTCTTAGCGCATTCATTTCTTAACACATTCATTTCTAAGCGCATTCATTTCTAGCGCATTCATTTCTAACACATTCATTTCTAACGCATTCATTTCTTAGCGTATTCATTTCTAGCGCATTCATTTCTAGCGCATTCATTTCTTAGCGCATTCATTTCTAGCGCATTCATTTCTTAGTGCATTCATTTCTTAGCGCATTCATTTCTAACGCATTCATTTCTAGCGCATTCATTTCTAGCGCATTCATTTCTTAGTGCATTCATTTCTAGCGCATTCATTTCTAGCGCATTCATTTCTTAGTGCATTCATTTCTAGCGCATTCATTTCTAGCGCATTCATTTCTTAGTGCATTCATTTCTTAGCGCATTCATTTCTAGCGCATTCATTTCTTAGTGCATTCATTTCTTAGCGCATTCATTTCTAGCGCATTCATTTCTTAGCGCATTCATTTCTTAGTGCATTCATTTCTTAGGGTATTCATTTCTAACGCATTCATTTCTTAGCGTATTCATTTCTAGCGCATTCATTTCTTAGCGTATTCATTTCTAGCGCATTCATTTCTAACGCATTCATTTCTTAGCGTATTCATTTCTAGCGCATTCATTTCTAGCGCATTCATTTCTAAGCGCATTCATTTCTTAGCGCATTCATTTCTTAGTGCATTCATTTCTTAGCGCATTCATTTCTAGCGCATTCATTTCTTAGCGCATTCATTTCTTAGCGCATTCATTTCTTAGCGCATTCATTTTCTTAAACATATTCATTTCTTAACATAATCATTTTAACATATACAATTCATATTTTAGCATATTCATTTGATAACATAATCATATTTTAGCAAAGTAATTTCTTAACATAATCATATTTTAGCAAAGCAATTTCTTAACATAATCATATTTTAGCAAATTAATTTCTTAAATTTTAGCATATTCCTGCAGATCTTGATATTTGTGTTCTTATTGTCAGGAAACAGCGTGTCATTCAACCCAAGACCAACTTTTACTTTTCCTACTAATGTTATAAGTTTATTATTAGGCCTATATTGAATATAGGCCTACATTAACCGAACTGATTTAGATATTACTACATTCCAACCACTAATCCATATAGGCCTATCTTGAAGGCTAAAACCTCAATGGGAAATCACCTTCTCTTGTAATTAATACCACGAATCCCTTCTCTAATTAATACCACAAAGATAAATCTTGTCCTGGTGTATCCGCCTGGTAGTACACCTAATAGCCTACCTTATATGTTATTATATGTCCATTGACGTCATCAATTTATATACAAATAAGTTGTATTAAATTATTTTTAGTGACATCTTTGATGGAGTACAGAATCCTGTAGGCCAGTACAAACTATTGAGTGGCGATTTATTTCTTTCACAACAAAATCATCCATTTGAAACTGTTTGTGAATGTTTATTCCACGAAGAAAACTAAAGAGACTAACATCTTCGAGCGAGATACTCTAAGCCCTCATATAGTATCGATTCATTATTTAAAACAAGAAATATTTCTTACAAAAAAAGGCCGCTCGACTTTTTGACGTAACACTTTTAATTATTGTTCTTTCTTCGTAAATAATGATTTATTATCAATAATTTTTTTAACAATCAGTAGTAAACATTTTTCGTAACGTAAAATAGTCTAAGTAGAATAAAAACTTTGAGCGAGTATACTCTAGGCATCATATAGTATCGATTGATTTAATTATTTTAAAATATATATATATATATATCAGGGACGAGTTAAATTTAACTCTTCCCTGATATATATATATATATATATATATATATATATATATATATATATATATATATATATATATATATATATATATATATATATATATATATAAAGATGAGGGCGTATCAATTTGATCTCTGTTGCGCGTGCGTACAACTGAGGACTAGTGCTGTTCCGCCGTACCACGCCGAGAATGTAAAAGAGTCGTTATCCAATCGAGTTCGAACAATACCATGAAAGCCCCAGTGGTCTAATGGTTAGGACATCTGCATATCAAGCAGGCGGTCCGAGTTCGAGTTTCGGTTGGGGCTACTTTTTCTCATTCTCACAGATTTCCTCATCTTTATCGTTTCAAATTAATTAATTAAATTTCAGTATATCACCAGGCGGTTTAGAATTAATGTTCTTTGCCTCTTGTGTTTATATATATATATATATATATATATATATATATATCACTTGCACTGATGAAGGGCTAGTGTTGCCCGAAAGCTCTGCTATCTTTCCTGGCTGTTTTACTTTCGTTTTTATTTAGCTTTTCGCTTCTTTTTTTTTGTATACTCCATTGAGATCCAGCCACTGATACCCACAGCATTGTCATTTTTTTCAATAATTTGCTTTTGGATTTATATATATAGTATATATGTAATTTTTTTTATACATTTATAATAAACTAGTGACGACGAAAACTAGGTGATACACCATGTTTATATACCATTATTAACAAAGTATTTATTAAGTTTTTTTGGGGGAAAATCCTAAATTAATGTTCTGATGTAAAGGATGCTTGGCCGCTTAATTAATTAATTAGTATAAACTAAAATAAAATAGTCAAATTATGTGCCAGATAATGGGGTATCTGGTTAAATTTAACTGTTTATTATTATTTTAGAAGTGAAATCAGTATTTTTTTGTTCATTTTTCTATGGCAGTGATAAACTTCATTAAAACTTTTTTTTGTAATCTTCATTTTCATGTTTTTTGAATGAGATCTTTACATAGAATCTGTACTCATTTATTCGACCTATGTGCCGTAGTTGGGGGCGCTATGACAATAAATCAAAACACTCTTATATTGCGAGATGAGCTATTGCATAATAAACGTGTACAAATCAGCAGCATGGATGGCTCGTATTAGGACTATGTTTTAAAATGAGTAGATTCATTCCTCATTTCAATTATATAAAAGCCTATATATTACAACCAAAACTATTAAGAAAAGCGATGTCAAAGATAATTCACATTAAAAACGGTAGGTATTGTCTGTAGTGCATAAAATTGCAACAAATATTCTAGGCCTAGGCCTACCGTGTGGTGTGTGGTGGAGGCAGTTGAATCAGGCGAGGCGGCACAGAATCGCGCTGTCGCCCGCGAATATACGATGATGCAATATGATGAAACTAACAGGAATGGCTTTGTGATTTTTAGAATTGTATTATTTGATTAAAATGTTGGCGCTAATGCAGTTTCGTACCCACCCCTTAAAATTACTCAAAATCTTCATCCAACCTACTCACGAGTTGTCTACAACATTCTGCAATCATAAAATTGTAAAAAATCGATAATTTTTTATTTAAAACTATTTTTAGGTGATCATTTAGAATAAAATGATCACCTATTGTTATTGTACAAAATCTTTATTGGTTATCCGCAACGAAGTTGCTGATAACCTCTTGTGATTGTACGAAATCAACATCAACTTTTTATTTTTCTTCTTTCTTTCTGTATGATTTTTGTGGCACGTTTTTCTCTAAAACTTGCAAACATAACATTTTGTTAACTATGTTAACATTTTGACATTTATGTAACGTCGTCAAGCGAAGCTTTTCATGATGTTTACAATTGCGCAACGTGACGTACGCGTGATTTAACGATTTTCTCGTATTTAACATATGTCAAAAACCAAACAACATTTTAAAGTGAAACTTTGCAAAAGTTTAATTTATATCATGCGCTAACTTTCTGTTGGAAAAAAATTGCGTGTTTTACACAAAGTTACGCGCGCACGCGCATTTAAAATTTCAAAATGCGCAAAATTAATTTATAATCAACTTTCTACGCGTTTCAAGTCGTTTTAAGCATGTCAAAAATTCCCACGCGTGCGCACATTTTTACGTGTGCGGTGCGCACGTAGCATTGAAAACGTATTTTTTTCACGTGATTTCTGTTTTTCCAGCCTTTTCAAGTAATTTTACCAAATTTTAAACAATTTCGACTTAAAGAGATGTCATACGAGCACGTCGAATTGGACAATTTGCGCGCGTTTTTTATGAAAAGGTTAAAAAATTCGTTTAAAATATGCCTTTTTTTAAACAGTAGTAATTTCTAAACTAGACGGTCAACTTTTTGTGGATGGCATATTCTGGAAGTAGATGAGTTGTAGATATCGGATTAGGTATTAATATGGCCAACCGGACATTGTGACGTCATCGTATGGCCACGCGAATATAAAATTTAAGATTTTTGTATCTTTCGTCATTGCTCATCACATTGAATAGAGCGCATCTCCACTTATCCGTTTTCCATTTTCACCCCGATTTTGATATTGTCTAGGTCAATCAACTATCTTTCGCATGAATTAAAAATATTTTAATTTTTATGACGTCATCATACCTAAAAATTGAAATCACGTGTGGCATCAATTTCATCTTTACAGTAAATTTTAATCTGTTATAGCTCGTAAGAATAAAATGTGATAATCACGATTAAAACTTTTTCTGGAAGCTATTGGATTGTAGATACGAAATTATGTAAAAATGTTGCCAATCGGATATTGTGACGTCATCATATGGCCAGTTAAATAAAAAAGGTCGTATTTTCATCTTTTGCGTCATAATTCATTACATTTAAAAGAGCGCGCATCAATATTTCACGTATTCAAATTTCTTCTACACGCTAATACGTTGTTGCTGAGATAATTTCGTTTCGGAATTGCTACCTTCGCGTTTCATTTTAAAACCGTCAACATGTTAAAAATTGCAATAAATAGCGGGTCCCGTAATTTCACCTATTCTACACTGTATGTGATATGGATACAGATTATACTGTGTATACTATATATGAATTTAAATAATAAAATTCAGCAATAACAACATATCATATTCTTCAGTTCAGGTCCTAATGCCAACGTGAACACTTCCTTTTGTCCTCAACCTATCCCCTTAATGTTAATGTTGCACCACTTGTGCGGCGGATAACCAAACTCGTCAAAGTGACGAGTTACATGTCTAGTTATTGTTATTAGTTATCCGCATTTAGCGGATAACTCCTTGGAACTGTCCTGTGTCTTTTTTTTTTTTTTCATTATTCTTCAGTCTTTCTCCCTCACTTTTTGTGCAGAGCGTATCTCTAAAATGGGTAAACATAACATTTCATAACTTTGTCAACATATGGGCATTTACGTGAAGTTGTGCACCTCCTATTTTTGAATGACGTCATAGTTACGCAACGTGACTTACGCGTGATTTTATGATTTTTTTAAATTGATCATAGATTTAAAACCAAGCGTAATTTTGTTTTTACATTTTGTGAAAATTTAAGTCATATCAAGGGCAAACTGTTTGTGCACAAAAAATGGCATGTTTTACAAGAAGTTACGCGCGCACGCGCGTTTGAAATTTTAAAATGCGAAAAATTAATTTCTAATCAACTTTCTACGCGTTTCATGTCATTTTAAGCATGTAAAAAATTCCCACGCATGCGCAAATTTTTACGTGTGCGGTGCGCACGTAGCATTAAAAACATATATTTTTCGCGTAATTTATGTTTTTCCAGCCTTTTCTAGTAATTTTACCAACTTTTAAACAATTTCGACTTAAAGTTACGTCATACGAGCACGTCGAATTGGACAATTTGCGCACGTTTTTGATGAAAAAGTACAACAATTTGTCAAAATTATGCCTTTTTTTAAACAATCGTAATTTCTAAACTACACGGTCAACTTTTTGTGGATAACATATTCTGGAAGTTGATGAGTTGTAGATATCGGATCATGTATTAATATGGCTAACCGGACATTTTAACGTCATCGTATGGCCACACGAATATAAAATTGAGGATTTTTGTATCTTTCGTCATAGCTCATTACATTTAATAGAGCGCATCTCCACTTATACATTTTCCATTTTCACCCCGATTTTGATATTGTCTAGGTCAATCAACTATCTTTCGCATGAGTTAAACATATTTTAATTGTTATGACGTCATCGTGCCTAAAAATTTAAATTACATGTGGCATTAATTTCATCTTTACAGTAAATTTTAATCTGTTATAGCTCGTAAGAATAAAATGTGATAATCACGATTAAACGTTTTCTGGAAGCGATTGGATTGTAGATACGAAATCATGTAAAAAAATTTCCAATCGGATGTTGTGACGTCATCATATGGCCAGTTAAATAAAAAAAGTCGTATTTTAATATTTTGCGTCATAGTTCATCACATTTAAAAGGGTGCGCATCTATATTTTACGTATTCAAATTTCTTCTACACGTTAATATGTTGTTCCTAAGATAATTTCCTTCTGAAATTGCTATCGAAGTGTTTCATTTTGATACCGTCGCCATGTTAAAAATTTGAATAAATGGCGGGTCCCGTAATTTCACCTATTCTACACTGTATGTAATATGTATACAGATTATACTGTTTGCATGTATACTATATGACACAAAATTGACTGAATTCAGCACTAACAGCATATCATATTCTTCAGTTCTTGTCATAATGCCATAATCTTTATCTGTGTGTGAAATATTCCAACGTATGACGTGCACGTGGCGTTTGTCGTTGTGCGGATAACTAACTCGTCAAAGTGACGAGTTTCATGTCTAGTTATTATTCTTCTTTCTGTACACTTTTTGTTCGTCAAATATCTCAAAAAGTTGAATAGCAATGATCACAAAAATTTTACAATGTCTTTCAAATACTTTAACTTAGCCATAATAAGCTTTTCAGCGTGATCACTGACCCGTGACGTCACGTATACGCGATTTTGTGAAATCACATTATCAATCATATATCCATAATTCATTATCACATATTTATGAAATTCACTACACGTAAACTTCAGGTCAAGGTAAAAATATTAGCAAATAAAAACGCACGCGCACGTATAGACATGCGCGTGAAATCGCGCGTTAAAAATTTAAAAGGCTCAAAATTAAGTTTTGATCAATTTAGAGCATGAATTAGGCCATTTGCGTGTTTCAAAAAATTACTGCGCAAAAACACGTTTTTGCGCGCGCGATACTTAAAAAGCGTAAAAATACGATTTTTTTGTAGAAATCGCATTCTACTCACCATCCTTAGTACATTCACCAAATTTGAGTCAGTTCCGACTTAAAATAACGCTATACGAGCACGTTAAAAATGACAAAATGCGCACATTTATTTCACAAAAGTTCTGAAAATGGTGAAAAATATGTCTTTTTTAAAATGAAAATAACTCTTCAGAATGCACGATGACACCTAAGTTTTTTAACTTATTCGTGAAGCCATTGAGTTGTAGATATAAATGTATATACACATTAGACGTAAAAAATGGTATTACGTCATCAAATGGCCACTTGAATTTAACAATTAGGATTTTTTTCCGTTTTGTTTAGGTTATCACATTCAATAGAGCGCATCTCCGCTATTTGACCTCGATTTTCGCACAAATTTCAGTGTGTGCTTGCTTAATTATTTATCTTTCTCATAAGTTGTCAGTGTTGTCATTTTGATGACGTCATCACGCGTAAAAACTTGAATAACGTAGGTCGTGTAATTTCACCTTCGCCGTAAATTTGAATATCTTACAGCTCTTCAGAATTGAAGGTTACCTTGACGATTATAATTTATTATGAAAGCTGATGAAATGTAGATATGAATTCATATAAAAACCAAGCGTATCAGATGTTGTGACGTTAACATATGGCCAGATGAAGTTAAAAAGTAGTTTTTTCATCTTTTTCGTCAAAGTTATACAAATTTCAAAGAGCGCGCACAGCGCTTCTACGTGCCAGATTCTCTTCCAATTCTTATATTTATTTGCTCAATTTATTATCTTTCGAAATTGTCATCTTTGAGTTTATTTTGATAATTCCATCATACCAAAAAATTAGAACATGATGTGTGTCCCGTAATTTCACCTATGCTACACTGTGTATAGATATACAGTATATACTGTACATATTGTATATGGCATATAATAGGCACAACTCAGCGATATAAGATTATGCATCATGTCATAGGATGGCGTAAATCAACTTTTTACGATCGTATGTTAACGTACATGCATGTTTAAAAAATGTTAATTTCATTAAAATGATAACAATGATCACCTATAATTCGTCAAAGTGACGAATTAAATTCTAGTTAATCAATTAATACTGAGCACCCTTCGGAAATACATCGCCAGCTTAGCTTCGCGAAAATCATCGCTAGGCCTGCCGATAAAAGTACGGAGGCCTCACAGGACATTAACTCTATAGAGTAAACAGTTTCGTTCTATAGAGGGCGTAGTTACTAACGTTTAAAGCACGCACCAAATAATTATAATTTTCATTATTTCCGACATGCGTTTCGTATTTTTAATAAAGAAAAGAAATACTATACAATTGCTGTATTCATCATTGTGGGTATCATCATAATTATGTTATGTTTTTAATTTGTTCTTTCATTTTACTAGTAGAATTTCACACAGAAAAGAAGATAAATATGGAACTGCCGACTCTTGAAGATATAAGTACTGACCAATTTTCCTCTGTTTTAGTTTATTTTACATTATGGTTTGTAGGTCAAATAAATAAATGAAATGAATAAAAAGAATTAAAAAACAGAAAGATATAATTTATTGAAATGTAATGTACAGTAATACAATAATTATAATAAAAATGTTTTCCATCAATTACTAGAATTTATTTTACTTCTGCTGACACTGAATACATCATTTCATGTCTATTCATTAATTTATTTCAACAATATTTTATGTTGGTGGTCCATCCAGCCGAAGCTGATCATTAGGGACCCTTACAAAAAATATAATTTGACAAGACAATAACACACAACATTCAAAATAAATAGAATTCAACATAATTAAACACAAAATATTATTATGAAAAAAACTTAAAATCCGTTTCACGAAGAACATGTAAAAAATATTTTATTATCGCCATAATATGATCATATAACAGCGTCCTCTATAGATCGATGCCCTATGAGGCCTCCGTACTTTCATCGGCAGGCCTAGCGATGATTTTCGCGAAGCTAAGCTGGCGATGGATTTCTGAAGGGTGCTCAATTATTAATTGATTAAAAATAGTTATAAATAAGAAATTATCGATATTTTACCATTTTATGCTTGCTGTATGCTGTAGACAACTCGTGAGTAGGCTAGATGAAGTATTGAAATCATTTGGAGTAATTTTAAGGGGTGGGTACGAAACTGCATTAGCGCCAAAATGTTTTAATCGTTCTTTTATTATGTATAGTATAAACAGTTTTATGTTTTTTTGTTGTTTTTTTCAATTTTATTATTATTAATTAACGCCGTGGCTAAAGACACGGTACCGTATCCTAACTTCCGTTTGCTAAAGGTACGGTAAAATTGCATTACGTCATAGTCAGCCAATGTGTGACGTCATCACACATGTGGTACGTGTGTGACGTCATCGTATAAGGACTTGGGATTTTTTTTCATATCGCGAAAACAGTGATCAACCAGCGGCTTAACATTTTATTATGCTTCATTTATCGCTATTATCCCCGTCGTGTGACAAAACTAAATGTATCCTAGGCCTACGTCTGTTATTATTGATAGGCTAAAACATGTTGATTTTAATTCTAGAATACAGAAATTTACCATTTCAAAAGAGGCCTACTACGTACTATAACCATGCTATAGCCTCGGTATATGAGCTTGTTTGCCAGGCTGGGGCCAGCTGCATGTGATTGTGTGCGCTGATTTCTGTGACTAAGACCTGGGGATAGGCCTATTGTCTAAATCATAGTATTTGAGGGCCCCTTTATTGTCCGCATTTGCTTTTTGTTTATGGTCACCATCTGTAAACAAAGTTTATTAAAAAATATAGGCCTAAATAGGCAATTTGGAATAAAAATAAAACCCTCATAGTAACTATAGGCCTATGGATGAATGAACTAGACGCAACACAATTTCCAACATTGAATTATAATTCCTTTACTTCTAATTTGGCTATCAACATATTTCTACTGTAGTGTAGTGTTTAATGTTGTATAATGAAATAATATTTGAGGTTGAGTGCATGATTTAAACGCTTTGTGTAACGTCCACCAACCACATGATCTTGCTCTATACTACAGCATCGACGATTCTGGATTCAACATTACTAGGTCTAGCCCCGAGGCTGAGTCACAGAATCATAAGCACATACTGTACATCCATGCAGCCATGGCGGATAGGCATTTTCTACAGACGCGATGTGAAAAAAATCCAAAGTCCTTATACGATGACGTCACACACGTACCAGCACCCCACCCCATTGGCTGATTATGACGTAATGCAATTTTACCGTACCTTTAGTAAACGGAAGTTAGGATACGGTACCGTATCTTTAGCCACGGCGAATTAAGAAAACCCCCAAAAAGCGCCTAGTTTATTTAGGCCTACTGTAATACACTCTGTAATTAATGATATTAATATTAAATATGCAAATTTTTGACCTTTAATTTTAAAAGAGTAAAATTCTAATCCACCAGGTGTTCATTTAAATTTTGTATTAATTGACAGGGTGCAACATAATTAATAAATAGTAAAAAATAGTAGCCCTTAGTAGTAGCGACGTTACCCTCGATCCTGGAACTGCACCTGCTTGATGATCTTGAAAATGTCTCTATTATGATTCCGAAATGTCTCTTTTTGTCAATAAATTTTGTAAATATTCTCCATTCTTATTTATTTCAGATCCAATAGCAGCAGTTGCTTTGGCTGCTGAACGTATAAAGAATGGTAAGGTGATAGCAGTGCCTACGGACACTATCTATGGCATCGCAGCCATGGTGCAGTCATTTGAGGCAGTCCAGGATCTATACACTATAAAAAGCCGCAATCCTCATAAACCAATCGCTATATGTGTTTCAAGAATAGAAGACATCCAAAAGTAAGTTTTTTCTTAATATCCTGATGGAATATAATATAGAATTATGGAAGTAATCCTTGAAAAAAAAAATTCTCATTACAAAAATAATTATCACTGTCAAGTCATAAATCACCACCCGATTCTTATCTTCTCATTAAAATATAAAAAGTATTAAGGCAAGTTCTGTAACACAGCATAACATAACGTAAATCTCTTATTCATCTCATAAACAAACAAAAACAAGCGAGGAGTAAAACATTTAAACGATGAAAGGGACCTCCAAGAAACCCCAAGGGGCTTGTGATAGGAGGCCCACTAAAAACTAGTTACATTAATTAAGATACCATAAAAAGATCACATGTGATCTGTATTAGGGTCTATGATATGTGCTCCTGTATCATAGAATTTTCCTTTGGTACTGACAAATTTAGATACAGAATCGTCTGCATATTTTATGCCATTATTAATAATTATTATTTTACCCATTCACACTCCCTATTCTTTTTATCTTCTTTATTGTTTATTTTATTTCACTTGGTGCATTTTATATTACTGTTTTTTCTAGTTGTATTCATATTCACTAAGTCACAAAAAATACCTATAGATTGATGTAGTGCATATTATTCAATAATTATGTAACCCACCAGCACATCATTTTATTTCTATATGCTATCATCACCAAACCAATAATATTAATTTCTGTTTCTCTAGGTGGGCAGAAGTAACAGTACCTAACACATTACTAAATGACCTTCTACCTGGCCCAGTTACAGTAGTATTTCATCGAACTGCTGCCCTCAATCCAGACTTTAATTCAACAACCTCATTGATTGGTCTCCGCATTCCAAATCACCAGTTTATCTGTCAGCTTGCTGATCGTGTAGGGAGCCCTCTTGCTCTCACAAGTGCAAATATAAGTTCAGAACAAAGTTCACTTTCTGTCAATGTAAGTTTTATATACAATAGAACCGTCGAGACCTACAGGTAGCAAAGTGTCCCCTTAAAGATGTATTGTCCCCCAAAAAATGAAGATTAATTAAATCAGACTTTAAATATGTTATTTTGTAGTTTTAATAAAGTTAATCACTTCCATAGAAAAAAAAAATGAAAAAAAAAATGTTTTCACCTATAAATTGACAAAATACATGGGTAAATTCAACCAAAAACCCATTATCTGGCAGCCAATTTGGCCATTTTTTGCTTTAAATTACAGTTTTTTTCAGGTAAATACTTTTTTTTTCGATCTAATTTTTGGTGAAAGTGGATAACTGTTATGTTACATTAAAATGGTATATTCAACAAATATTTCATTAGGAATTATTTTTTCAGGGGGACAATACATCTTTAATAATTTACACGGTTGGCCATTGTCTGAAAACATATTATATATATTGCCTCTCTTTCTCCTCACAGAAAAGTGTCTCCATAATCTTTAGACCTCTAAATAGGAATGTCCCCTGAATAGATGTGTCCCCTGATTAGGGGTTGGCCAGGGTTAAAATATATATTCTTTTAAACAAGAAAGTTTCTTTTTAATACTGTATGTTCCCTGAATAGGAGTGTCCTTTGAATAGGAATGGGGTGTCCCCTGATTAGAGGTTGATCGTAGTGTTTTTGCCCCTTGTTCTCTTTGAAAAATATCCCCATAATTGGGATGTCCCTTGAATAGGGGTGTCCCAAAGGAGGTGTTCTACTGTAATGGAACAGAGGCACAGATGTACTTACTGTATCTCATGGAATGTTAAATTCTGTTTCACTAAAGATAAAATACTAAAATATAAGTTGCTATGTAGACAGACTTTATTATGAAATTAATTAATTAAAATTGAATTGTCTAAGTACTTAAAATGGGGTTTCTATGTTTTCATTATTAGGAATTTGAAGTATTATGGCCGAAACTAGATCTAGTATTTGATGGTGGTGTGATCGGCGAGACCAAGGCATCCAGGCTTGGTTCAACAGTTGTAAATTTATCAAATCAGGGTTATTATAAGATTATTAGAAACGGAAGGTAAGTTCATTATTGGAAGATGATTATATCTGTATAATGTACATAATGTATTTTTTATCATAAGCAAAAAAGAATTGTCAAATTTATGGGATTTTAATGAGAACCATAGAGAACAAATAATTCAAGCCAAATTGAGCAAGAATCAATTTTTCATTTATTGACCAAATACTTGTGATTATCCGGTACAGTGTGACACTCGGCTGTACTAGAATACTAGACTGTACTGTGTAACACTGTACCATACTGTACTATGTAACACTGTACCAGAATGTACTGTGTAACACTGTTACCAGACTGTACTGTGTAACACTGTTACCAGACTGTACTGTATAACACTGTACCAGACTGTACTGTGGAACACTGTTAACAGACTGTACTGTATAACACTGTACCAGACTGTACTGTGGAACACTGTTAACAGACTGTACTGTATAACACTGTACCAGACTGCACTGTGCAACACTGTACCAGACTGTACTGTGCAACACTGTACCAGACTGTACTGTGTAACACTGTACCAGACTGTACTGTGTAACACTGTACCAGACTGTACTGTGTAACACTGTACCAGACTGTACTGTGGAACACTGTTAACAGACTGTACTGTATAAAACTGTACCAGACTGTACTGTGCAACACTGTACCAGACTGTACTGTGTAACACTGTTACCAGACTGTACTGTATAACACTGTACCAGACTGTACTGTGCAACACTGTACCAAACTGTACTGTGCAACACTGTTACCAGACTGTACTGTATAACACTGTACCAGACTGTACTGTGCAACACTGTTAACAGACTGTACTGTGCAACACTGTACCAGACTGTACTGTGCAACACTGTACCAGACTCACTGTACTGTGCAACACTGTTTACCAGGCTGTACTGTGTAACACTGTACCAGACTGTACTGTGCAACACTGTTTACCAGGCTGTATTGTGTAACACTGTTACCACACCAGTCAGTGTCCCAACAGAGGGGTTCTACTTCATATAAAGCTTGTGGGTTGTTGGTCTAATTTGACAACAAACTCATAAACTTATGTTTAACTAACACATTACTTTATACTACAAACAGATAAGAAGGCGATTTAACAGCTTACCCTAATTATTAAATGTCCAATATCTATCTTGCTTTATTTACTTATTGTCTGGTAAAGTTATTAATCTGTTAGATAAGTAAGGGTCAGTCATAGTTTATTGAAAGGGTCAATCATTTGTAATCCCTTACAACAACCCCAATATGTTCGTTTGACAGTCTGGAGGAACAAAGCCCGCAAGTGTAATTTTCTGGGGGAATTGGAAGACACCACTTAGAAGGAGTGCAAAATATTACTTTATTAGATATTATTGTTATTCACAATACTAGTATGTGTTAGTGAACCATTATTCTTCTACACACACACTTTTATTCTAGCCACAATTTTAAATTGTTTGTATTTTCTCTTAGTGCATATGAAGATACTGTTAACACTTTACAAAAATATGGCCTGAAAGAAGAAAGGTAACAAAGAGTGCAAGGTATACAAGAATTAAACTATTAAAAAGCATTCCAAATATGCGATCAACATTGTAAAGCTCTATCTACACTATCAAACTAGTTTGACAAAAAAAGTGTGATGTGCCTAAATATAGTTGTGTCATCATCATCGTGTCCATATATGGGCACAGCACATTTTGTTGCCACATAAAGTTTGATAGTGTAGACAGAGCTTAAGCCATTAGAGATGTTTTGTATATATTTATGTAATGTCACAGGCTTGATAATTTTTTAAAGATTTCCTATATATATGTTGATGTTTGTGACATATTTAAAATGATTAGCACAAAGTAGTTTTCAGTAGTCTGGTTTATTTTCTTACTTTTGTATATTCAAAAAGTTAAATAGAGTCGAAATGAAGATGGCCTGAACTATAATATATTAAATTATTTAAACTTTCAAACATTACATAACACTGTAATCTATATTCTTGAACTATAAAGTAAGTAAGTTTAGTCAAGTTAATTAAGATTCACCATCAGGCAGATTTTCTTCATCATTACTTCTGAGAGTTTTACTCTTTGCCTCTATGAATCGATGACTTGTTGGGAGGAACGTTACCAGACCACAGCCAGTACCATCTTGATTTTTTTAGATCTGTTATTGTGTCTACTCAGGACACACCCCTGTTAAGGAAACACATTTTTTTGTGGTCAAACAAGGGGATGTTTTAACCAACCCCTATTCAATGACTATTCATGACGTAGTGTGATGAGAAACACACTGTAGTGCACATAAAGACCCTATTAAGGGTCACAAAAGGGTCACCCTAAATAGGGATTCTTCTGTGATTGTTTTGTGTTAATCATATTTGAAAGCAGTGTACTTGAAACCAGTATTTTATTTAAACTATTTATAAGAATTATTCTCTATTATTTTAACTAAGTATGTATTATAAATTGTAATTTTCCGATTGGTTTTTCTCATAGAAAATAGGTTGTTTTCCGTAAAATGGTTTTGTTAAATGAATAACTTAGACAAGGACCCATACTATTTGTGGTGTGTGTAAAAGCTGAGGAGTCAGGACAAGCATGATATGAAACATTATGAACATTGTGTTTTGTAATTTGGTACAGTAGTGCATTTAGGTTATCTTTAGGACTTTCCTAATACAGTGTATTAGAAAGGAAAATAGGAAAATTACGATTAAATGTATTGATTAAATAATTATAAAATTTAATACCAATAATTTTGACCCTGATCATTTCATTTCCATGAATTCCTACTGGTAAAATAAGCAAATAAATAATTACATTATATACATACATCACATACCACTGTACAATAATATCGACAAATGGAAAATTGTATTGAATTTTCAGAATGACATTGCACACTGAGGTGTCGCGGATGCTATAGAAATGTTTACAGAACTGCCGACAGTTTTCTAAACACAACTCGGTCATTGTTGATGCTAATTAATGGTGGTTTGAGCTCTGGTACGGGTCTGACAATGACTTCTTGATACTGGCTGTTCTCTGCATTGACGTCTCCTGGCGATTCCTTAGGAGTAACATGTGTGTCACCTATCATTGAAGGCATGGACGGCTTTCTTGTCGTTTTGACGATTGATAATTTAGGCTGAATCTTCGTTCTATCCGTTAAAACCACCTTGATTTGAGACTTCAATTTCTTTCGGTCTATAAGTATTTTTCCAACAACATTGTTAGAATTATTATTGTACATTTTTGTTGTTTTCGGTGGTTGATAGTTACTTCTCCTCTTCACTGGCTTCACGCCGGATTCAGGGGAATTAGATGAGCTGTGAGTCGTTCCACGCCTACAAACTGGCGCCAACGTATATTTTCCATTGAGTAATGATTGATCGACTCCCATCCGCTTGTAATGCTCAGAACTTTCAGGACTAATGTCGGAATCTCTTTGGAGGTTTGGCAGCTTTTGATAAAATAACTTTCTATTTGACAAAGAAGTTTTTGAAACAACGAAAGAATGCCCACGATTGTATTCCAAACTTTTATTTCTCTCAAGTTTTGGATGTGTGTTGCCTCTTTGTCCTCGATTCGGTGAAATGTTTACCCGAGTTGGTTTGACAAATGTTTTTCTATTCCAAATTCTTTGATAAATTTCTCTTTGTGCCATACTTCTATTTTCAGATTCTCTCTTGGTAATTTGTTTATTTTTATTTTGTTTCTTTTCCCTTTTTTCAAACACGGTAAAGTCCATAACCGTTGGTTTTTTATTTTTCTTATCAACAACTCTTTCTACTGCTTTGCCATCATTCCCAACTATACGTTTCGTTGTCTTGCATCTGGAATCATCTTCGTCAAAACCATTCTGCTTCATATGTACAATTTCATCAAACTGTTTCGTTAATTCATTATCAGTATTAATATCTTTCTGGAACGAGCACTTTCTTCTAACTTCGTCAACGTCTCCGTCATCACTCGAATGTTTCCTGTCTCTTGCGTTCTGTCCTGTTTGAGTATCGTTTGTATTTTCTATCTTGTTTGGTTCAACCGAATTATCTTGATGCTGCTTAGACTCCAGACGAATCCCAGCAAGGAGCGCCATCTTAAAGTGGAGACTGTTCCGCTTCAAGTGATTTGACTGTATGTTGCTCTAAAAGGAAGAGAAATATTTTCAATTCAATCTTTGATTGATCTCTGGTCCATAGAAGATAAAACATAATTTCGAACAAAATAGCAACAAATATATAAGTAACTGAGTACAATTTGACGCACTCTCATCTCACTAGCATCTGGAGAGCATCTTTGACATTGTCTACTTTATAAAAGTTCCGTTGTATACTGCATCAAAAAAGATTAACTATAATATTATGTATTATGGTTACTTAATGTGGGTCAATTTATAGAAAATAAACTAAGTTATCAATTCTCGTACTATGTTTGTGAAATAAAACAATGTAAAAGTACGGATAAAAAGAAAATTGATTGTAAAAATACTGATTCCTATGTAAATTTCACTTACGGCTTCTTCTACGAGATTTTGCCCGCTGACATTCGAATTTACGTTTCTCTCGGCGATAGAGAGTTCATGAAAATCTTTTGTTGAATACGGTATCCTCGACAACAGTGCGCATGCGTTCTTATATTCCACTTTTTTCAGCAGAAGATAATAAATTGCTGATATATGATTGGCCTTATTACGAACCACCGATTCGGTCATGTGATCAATATCCAAGCCTAACTTTTCATTAGCGTATTGGGTAACGTCTGGGTCGATGTCCATTCTGCTAATCCTACCAGCTGGTGGAGGAATGGTAAGAGGTTCAATGTAGCCCTTGTTGAGCCACTCATGTGCTGCCACTTGGTAGATAGATAAACGTTTAACTTGATTTGGTTCCAATAGTTTTAAAATGAAGCTTTTACACTCTAAAATAATAAAAACTTATATTCATTTATCAATAGTTTTGGTTTAATATGTCCTATGCCAAAAATGTAAAATAATTCAATGTTTAATATAACTACAAATATGGACTGGTTGCATACCTGTTGAGACATTTGGTGGAAATTCGGACATCTGCCCTTTCAGCATCCTATGAAGTAATAGTTTGAGATTGAATGGCTCGACAACAAACGGAAGTGTTCCGGACAACATTGCAAACATGTTCACTCCTCTAAACCAATTAATTAAAAAAAGATAGTGAAATGAGTTTCTCAAAGGCGAAGTTGACTATAAATATTGGTGCCAAAACGCTGATATTATTTAGGCCTATATGCCAGGTATGGTGGCGGTAAAGGCATTATGGTGATGGTAAAACTTGGACACATGCGCAACAACTTAGGCGCAACGCAAGTGAGTTTACTAATCACAAGCGACAGTTCGTATCTAACAACAGGGCACTGAGTTCGCGTTGTCAAGATAGGAACAGTCTGGCTGCTGCGACAAATGACCAACAGTATTGTACTTTGTACATATTCACCGCGGCACGCAGTAACGCAGTCACAGATAAACTCTTAATCTCCGGAGCTCAACATGCCTTGACCAAACCATGAACCTATAGGTCTATGGTAAATCCAATCTTTAGTGGAAGAATTCCGGGTGGCAATGGGGGATGGACCTCAGTGGTCTACCAACGTTTGGTTTCCCGATGCCACAATCCGTTGGTAGTTTAGAGGATTCCAATGTGACTCATATTACAGTATCTAATTCAATAATAATATTCTCTTATCTATTCACTTACATACTCCAAACATCCACCTTTGGTCCATATTTTCTGTTAGCAATAATTTCTGGAGCGGCATACGCAGGACTTCCACATTGAGTGCCCATATAGACGCACAGGCCACTATCTCGAACTACTGGTTTTAGATTTGAAATTAGGTTGCTTAACCCAAAATCTGAATACAAAACAATAGTGAAAAATATTGAAATTTAAGAAAAATACAAACGCTTGTCATTTGATTGTTACGTTGTTTATCTGCTTATCTTCTTTATTATGCTAATTGTCGCAATTAGGCCTACATACAGTTGTTAAGATGCTTCCTAGACCGTTGACAGTTGCTGCAGTCCTAGAAAGCCCATCAGCCTTCATTACAAAAAGTTCACATTCATTTTGATTCGCTTTAACTGTATTTTGTCGTTATGTCTTTTGTGTAAACTGACTTTGGGTCAACCGGCTCAGCTACACTACACTAGGTTGACCCTGGTCTTCCCAATTTCATTTTTTGTTGTTATGTATATACTTAAATATACCGAATAAATAATTAAATGAAATGAAATGGTATAGTACTCTAGGCTAATTATTGTACTGATGATGAGAAATGGTTGGAAATATTTATGCTTATTCGTAAATTTTGTAGTACTATGTATGATTGAAATATTTCTTCTTTAAAAAAGTAAATCTTGGCAATTAACGAAACGTTATTCCAGAATACTTTTGTTTACCCTGGTTGTGAATACAAAGTAATTTTCTAGGCATGGCTTACCAATTATTTTAATGTTATTGTTTTTGTCAAGCAGTAAGTTTTCCACCTTCAGATCCCTGAAATTTAAATTATACATTATTATTAAAATATGAAATTAAATTATAGATATTAAGCATTTCACAATCCTGGTCGAGAAGTCAAAACTTCTGACGATCTCTTACAATATTTTTAGTCGCGTCCAACGCGACTCTACAGCTCACTATGTCGGTCGGTTGGTCGGTCGGTAAACACTAACTCAAATTTGAGCACGCGACTGCAGCCATGTATATGGCCTTGTTTCAATTTGTGACAATTGACACGGATACATTGAAAACATATCCGTCAATTTATGGTGTGTGGTACCATCATTGTGTGTTGACGCTGGAAAAGAGTTACTATTCATGTTATTCATACCACGACAGCCCCATTCAAGTGTGTGCATACAAAAGGGTCCTAGTCTCGGCGGTGAGAGTTTCAATGTTTCGCATATTTTCTCATCTTTACCGTTGCACACAAATTGAAAATATACATGTTAAAGTGGTTTGAAGATATAATGATAAAGTCGTTATATAACCTTGATAAGTATCCACATTTTGCCCAATTGATCCGGATTGCTAATTCTACATACGTTTTATGAGGATGTGTTTAGCGTGGTAATAACTGTTCACCAATAATTGCCAATAGTCAAACATAGATTATTTGCAAACCTTGGACAAGATAGATTAGAAAATGACGATCAAACCTGCGAAAAGTTAACTATTTGTGATCAAACAGAATAACCGCTAATGACCAGAAAACTTGAAATTGGCATTAACACGTCCGGGCATCAGTTCTTTAATAAGGTTTATCATTGCCAAATTTACGTCTATAATTGTTTTATCCATTTTTTGGATAAGATACCGTAGGGGCCGAATATTGACACAATCAAGCTTTTTGTTGTTAGTTGATTTTTGCCAATAGTTAATAAAATAAATCTTGTGGAATATAACTCTCTGCTCGGATACTAAATTTCTATACAACCCAAAATGTCCGTTGTACCATAAAAAGGCCTGGATATTCCTTTGCCTGGCTAATGTAAGGATAATGAAAGTTTATTGCTGCACCAGTTTCAATTAAAATTATTTCTTGATGAGATTTTGCCTTTTAAAATCTAACAACAAATCATGATATTACGTAGGCCTACTTAAAATCAAAATAATTATAATTAAACTGGGCTGGTATGGAGGGTTGCAACACGTGTAACAAAACAAGGCGAATGACAAAATGAAACCCCTGGTGTGTGTGATGATGACCCTCCTTTTTATGAAAGATGCACTTTCAATGTATTCACATTTCAGATGTTTATAAACATTTCAAGCTTTCCTCTAACTTTTGTTTTTATGTTGAACTATGACAAAATTGTAAACTAATAATTATTCTTAACCAGTAACCTGAAATTCAATTCAAGACTGTCACAAAATATACTAAAAATAAAACGTTTGGAATATGCATACCGTAGACGTTACTAATATTTGCTTTGTGTATACGCTGAAAAAAACTGGTTAAATTCAAGATTTTATGTAAATTATTAGAAATTAGTAGGTGGGTAAAGTTTGTTGATGCGTTACTAGGTAAACAAATGGCGTTCAAAATTGGTGAGTTGACCAATTATCTGCGAAAGCATATTGACGAATGTGAAAGGCTCTGTTATAAAGGTAGAGTTTATAAACCTAATTGCAGAGGATAATAAATAATTATAATATTTTAATAAATACCCAATAAATACCATCAGCATCAGAGAAGTTTTTCTAAACTGATTCTAATAATACTTTAGATCTGAGGTCATCGTCGTCGGAGATTATGGCCCATTATGTAGGCCTATATATTAAACATTATTTTATATACCTGTGTATGATACCAGCTTGGTGCATGTAACCAACAGCTGACGTGATCTGTCGAACGTAATGACGCACTTCTGTTTCCTTCATCCTTTTATCTTTTCCTGAAATAATAAAGCAATATAATGGTAAAGTTATTTACAATAAATGATGTTGTTAGGGATAGAGGGATGACCCCCACACTTCCATAACAAACACTAGGTCTACTATCAAACCAATGATTTTGGAATTTACTTCTTTTAACGGTAATTCCCTACACATCTTTTTTTTTATTCCAGTCCTACAGGTATAGGGAGGTTTATTATTAGGCCTATATAAGTATGTCTATATGCCTAACAGTTGTATGCCACATACACTGTACAACAAGGAAAGTATATATAAAGGCCTAAGCTTGTTAGCATAACATGTGGGGAAGTAGAGGCAAAACAAGTTCTGGGCTTTTCTTTTAACACCATTATCAAGAAACCCCGTAGTCAATAAATTGCACGTGTAGGTCAGACTGTACTACTAGTACTAGGCTACTACTAGTCAGATTGTAGAACAAACCTAGTTGATTTAACAGTGGACCACCGGAACACAGCTCCATTGCCATGTAATAATAGTTGTCTGTCTCTAAAACTTCGTATAGTTTCACAATATTCGGATGACGTATGAGTTGCAGAAGTTTGGCTTCTCTGTGTAAATTCTTCTTTAAATACTGATCTTTTTCTACGTGTTTTTTATCAATTATCTTGACAGCAACCTGAAGAAAAATATATTCCACTTGCATTTATTTTATTTCATTTCGCATGTTAGTGTAAGAGCTTTAACATTCATAACAATTGTCGATATACTAGAGATTTCAGATAAAACATTTTGTTCTGTAAATATTTTTCTGAGGGAAAATAATGTAGGATTGTAATTATTGGAAACTACTGTGGAATAGCTTTGCGTCAGAGTGTTGAGATTGGTCAGATGTTTTGCCATACTCATACAAGTAATATACAATTGAATTTGTTCGCAAGTCTTAGGTACTTGTATTAGAGAGACAGATTACGTCAGAGTGACAGATTACGTCAGAGTAGGGCAAAACATCTGACCAAAAATAATATATACAGGGTAGGGTTAGTCACGGTGTCGTCGTGTAATGTCACAAATCGGAAGTTAATTGGCTGTTAATGAAATAAACTGTCCCTAACTAATAGGCCATATACATATTCATAATGTAGATGGAATAGTATATCTGTGAAGGCTTGTTTGTATTCTAACAAAGTTTCTTGTTCTATTTTTGATGTAATTAATATGGTAAAGACCAGACAATGGCTTATTAACTAACAGGCTTAGGTCATCATTAATACTAAAGGCCAATTTATACAGACGAGCGGTAACAGTAAGTGGAAAACCGCGTAGTTTTTCCCACGTAGAATCTCTATCTATCTCGAGCTCGCCGTTATGACATTTTTGTTACCGTTACCGCGCTCGTCTGTGTAAATTGGCCTTAACCAAAAACAACACACATTCATGATGTTATGCCAATACCTGTACCGTATAATATTGTAGATATGCAGTAATGCTGAGACATTTAGTTTTAAATTATATATATTATATAATATGTTTGACAAAAAAAAAATCACCGAGTAATTTTTGGAAACCACTTACAAATTTCGTATTATTTTAATTACACTAATTTATAGAAAATTAAAGTTATTAATTTATGGTCAGATACTTTGTTTTAATGTTTTGAAAATATTGACGTTACTTTAATTGGTGGGAAAATTGTAATTAATCTAGAAGTTGTCAATGACCCGGTTTGGATCACGTTACAATCGCCAGAAGGCAGGAACTTTTGCGGTAAGTTTAATTGCTGCATTAATTACTGTTTAAACAGTTATATGTGTAATTCATTAAAAAAAAATACGTATAAGTTAAAAATACAACATTATTTCAAATAAAATAAATACACACGCTTTACATCAGGGTGACAGGAATTAGTGGTAGACACTTGAAAGTATTACATTTTCCTAATTTTTAAGTTGTCCAGTCAATTTAAGTGGATAGCAATAATTCGTTTATTTTTAGAACGAAATCGAGAGTTTATTTTATTTTACACATTTTACAATTGGTTTTACATTATCACTTATTATTTACTCCTGTTCCACAAGAAACGCTAATAAGTGGCTTTACATTTTTATTTAAATATTAACTGAACATTTTAATTCGTTTTTGTGTTGAACAGCAAAACTTCAAATTAACAAAATATATATTTTACTCTCTATGCTTATAGAATTCGAAGCATAGTCGGATTGTGACATAATTTCTACTTTTACTATTAAATACAGTATCATTTTAATTATAATAATAAATTATAAGATATAATTATACATAAAGTTTACAGTAAATCGGAATTTTGAATGTGGACATTGAAAACACTGACTTTGTCTGCATGTTTGCAAGGTGTTTGAATTACTTACTTTTTCGACGACAGTGCAGTGCAACGCTTCTTTCACTTTAGCGAAACTTCCTTCCCCAATGTTTCTTCCGATAAGATACGCACCAACACGTTTGGTATGAGAATATTTCACAACCTCTTCCCATCTCGGATGCTGTATAGCCGACGAATACATATCTATTAATGTTATTCTTTATCTCTTCAATTTCTTCTTGTTGATGTGAATTTTAGTTTAGGTTTGATCAGATGGTTGACAGGTTGATTTTGATTTACTAATTATTTCTTTAAATGTACAAAGGCCAGGTCCACACACTCATTGTTGAAGCCGCTATAATTCGGACCATAATGACCCAAAAGGGAACAATCAGGTGGTTTACCAGACTACTTAGAAACCCAATAGGATGCTTTGAAAGCCGATTCCAAATATTAGCCCGCCAACAATGACTTGGTTTACTATCTTTATACACTCATTTCAGCTAGAGAAATAAACATAGTTTGTTTCGCCAGTCGTTTAAAGTAAATAATGTATTGAAGTACGTATCATTAAAGAGATAAGACGTTTACAAATGTGAACTGATATCATAAAGTAAAATGAAACTTAGGCCTACGTCTAATATTTACTTATTTCTGCATGGTTTTTGTCCCCAAAAAATGAATAAGATGAATAAAATCAAACGTTGAATCGGTCATTTCTAAATGTGATAAAGTTCGCATTCACAAAAACGGTCAACAAAATTAATAATTTCACTTATTAAAACATAATATATACGGTGAGATTTAACTGGCTGACTGTCTTTAAACTTAAAATTACGAGGTGTTTTCAAATAAAAATGTGTAATTCAACGAGCATTGTTCGAAACGGATTTTTTTCTAGGAGGAAACTATAAGATCTATTTCAGAAGTGACTATGTTTGTATTTATTTGTTAACTCCATACGAAGGACATTTTATTATATTTAGACAGTGCCTATTTAGAAATTATTATTTGGTTAATTATTTGAAGACATTGATATTGCGTAAAAATGGTTATAGTAATGAAGGGAATTAAGGAAAGGAAGATACGGTATGGAACGGATTAGATTCATCAATTTTTTATTCAATTTTCGGCGATCTTGCCAATAATGACGTAATTTACTTAAACTGGACTGAACTAGTTTATGAAGTAAGTCTTCTGTCTGAAGAATTGAGAAGGCGCGCATAGCACGTTCCACGTTTAAGAAAGTTAGTTTTAACTAATTTAAAAGTAGCGCCCAATGATACGGCCCTGACCAATTCATACCTCCATGGCCCTGACACTAACAGTCCGGTGTGAATTAATAAAATGTGAGTAAACACTTCTTGTTTCTTTCAAATTATTATATATTTTGTATACTAATCTTCATAAAAGTCAAAACAAACAAACAAAACAAAACAAACAAAAATAGTTATAAATAAGAAATGATCGATATTTTACCATTTTATGCTTGCAGAATTTTGTAGACAACTCGTGAGTAGGTTAGATGAAGTATTGAAACCATTTTGAGTAATTTTAAGGGGTGGGTACGAAACTGCATTAGCGCCTTTATTTAACTTATTTTGAGTTAGGCCTACATTATACTAGTTCGGAACTGAGGATAGACCATCCTTACTAGGCTTTAATAACTACATAGATTTAAGCATGGCCTACTCCAAGAACTATAAAGTATTAGACCTATGTTTAGGTCAGGACTAAATACAGTTGGAAAACATAGTTCATGACTAAGTATAGAGTACTAAATAATAATAGTAGATGACTATTGTATAGTCTAGGACTTAATAATTATGTATTTAGTTAGTGACTTAAGTATAGTCCGTGACTACGTACAGCACTAAATAATAATAGTTATACATATGACTATGTAAATATATTTAGTCAAGGCCTATTGTATGTCCAGTACTAAAATCGAAGTCTAAAGCTTTGTCTACACTATCAAACTTTATTTTTATGTGCCAAAAAAATGTGATGTGCCCATATATGGACATGATGATGTCATATCACTACCATACTTGGGTTGGGCATCACTACCATATTTGGGCACATCATACTTTTTTGTCAAACTAGTTTGATAGTGTACACAGAGCTTAAGTAGGGTCTGGATTATAGTCCAGAACTAAGGATACACCATACAGGACAAGAATAGCCCAGGGCTTTTAAGTAATATAGTCCAGAACTAAGGATAGTATACACCATACAGGACAAGAATAGCCCAGGGCTTTTAAGCAATATAGTCCAGGACTAAGGATAGTATACACCATACAGGACAAGAATAGCCCAGGGCTTTTAAGCAATATAGTCCAAGACTACAGCAAGGATGGTACAGTATAATACTGTTCTATAAAAAAATAACAAACATTGTGTAATTGTCAATTATTTATTTTATAAATTCTACTTGCCATAACATTTAACAGACATTTAAAATGACATCCAAATCAACATTTTACTACATCATGAAATGTACAATATACAACAAAATGTATATTATTTTGTTGTTTTTCATGAACATTTATAGTATTATTTATTAACAATATAGCATACAGACAATAAACACACAGTACAGAAAAGAATACAATTGCTGTTTGTGTTCAGTGGAACTTGTCTGGTATCTTACGATAACAAAACTCTGAATATATTCAATATTGAATTGTTTTATTTCACCATGTACCGTCACAAAATATGCATCTATTATTTAACCTGAGAACTGCGTAGGGTGATGCAACGTGGAATAAGCTACATACAGGGAAGATTACTATTATATTTTTAGACTGCAATAGGAATGGTTAAAGTTAAAATGATATTTTGAGTGAATAAAAATAATAATAACTTGATTGAAAAGCACTTTTGGATCAGTGGCAACACACTCATTGGTGGTGAAGCCAACTTAAACAACATACAAATGAACCTTATAAACCAAACATGTATGTATGTACACTCAATGATACATACATAGACATTAAATACAATAGTAAAACAAAAACCAATGCAGTGGCTTTTCTTAACGTTTAACTTTAATTACTAACCTAAAATATATTATGGATTATTAGTACAGTAGTACATTTCATTATTCAGTTTTAACAAGTACTGAAAGAGATAATACATTTTCCCCAAAAATAATTAAATCATCATGAAAAACAACCACAAAACATTTTCAGCTACTGTACAATAAAATATCTGTAAAAGCTATTAAACTAATTAACATTTTTTGAAAAACCATTTTTTGAATATTTATCACCTTGTTACATTCCAAGTACATGAATACATTTTAATATTTCAATAAAAAAAAACATTTAAAGACGCACTGGCTCTTAAACCTCAGCTCCCCCTCCTCCAATCCTACAAATCAAATTTGGATAATTAATTTATTGGCAAAATTCTCATTTTGTGTAAATTAATGCAATTAATTTTTTTTTTCAAATTGCCAAATATTTTTTTGCGACAACATTGCATCTTTAAATATATTAAACATGGTCAACTTATTCAATCTTCTATCGACTAAAGCCAAAGTATAGTCGTTATCTCGGGACCGTTCTATGGCCACCACCAGGTAGGCTTACTTCATCAAAGCTTCTATGAATGGATGTACTGGTTGGGAGCAGAAAAACTAGTAGACCATACCCAGTACCATTTTGATTACGATCAATCGGGAAATTACCTCACGAAGCCATATACATGGCTGCAGTCGCTTGCTCAAGTTAGTGTTTACCGACCAACATAGTGATCTGTAGAGTGGCATTGCACGCGACTAAAAAGCGAAAACATTGTACTGTAAAATTCCTAAGTACTCTACACTAAATATTGCTTTAGCAATAAACTAACACCATTTCTATTTTATTCTATACAATTTCTCCATTCTTTTAATTTGAACATTGTAAAAATAACACAAACATATTCTCTTACAATTATCTTTTTATCTTTGATTATGAAATTACGATATCTATCAATTTAAGCATTAAATATAAAATGTTTGTTAAAATATATAGCTAAACAATACAGTATGATCATGTGTGGTTTGATGACGTTGTGCTCCTGGTGGTCAGTTGAGAGCTGGCTTGTTCAAATCCTGTCCTGAGTGATTTTATCACAATTAATGTATGGCATTGTTGAAAGCTATGTTACACAGTATAAATATATCATGTCCATATTTGGACACTTGTCTTTACCTTATATATTTATATATTATATCATATTTTGAAAAATCTACAATGCATGGTTAAAAATACATTGAAATATCAAATTCTGGGCAGTGTTTTCAAATGTATATGTACGTATACATTTATCACATTTAACATTCATAATATGGCAAGACAATCAATTAAGGCCTGAAAATTTTATTTTCACTTTTTGTTTCGAAAATATACTTTACTAAAAGACAACTTAATTTTTAACACAAAATAAATAACATCTATCCAAAATGAAAATGCCTTTTATATGAGGTAAATATTAAAAATTACCTGCATTGAGCCAGATTAGCAAACCAAAAGCTGAGGTAGACCTCATCAGATTATATTACATCTAACAGTATTTACTAGTTTAATAATTATTTATATTTTCAGCAAACCAGCCAAAAAATAAAAATCACTTTAGGATAAAAATGCTATAATATAATTTTATATTTTCATGATTAGAAACTATTTTAACCATATAAAAATAGATTTTTTCTTTCTATTGCCAAAAGATTTTATCCATAGACAAATTATTTACTAAATTTGACTATAAAAGTAGTAACATTTGCACAGTGTTTGTTAATAATAAACTGTTATTTTTCCCCTTTTTTTTGTGCAAAATTATTTTGTTAATGGGAAAAGCTGAAAACATTATTTTTTAAATTGTTTTATTTTTCTCCAAAGATTCTCTTTACAAAATAAATATGCCAAAAGCGGCATGTATTTTTATACAGTACAAGGAAATATTAATTAATAAATAATATATATAAATAAACAAATATTTATCTATTGGGTCAGGAATGTTTAATGCAGCAAAATAGTTTCTTTGGCAAAGCAATATCATGGAAAGATATCAGAACTTGTTCTAAACAAATAAATAAATTGGAAGCTTTGCCAAAACAAAACGCAGTTGAGAGTATAAGTAAAAAACAGTATTGTGAATTTCTAAACAAAAAGTGGTATATATGTATATTAAATTCCCAATTATAAATGTTGCGGACCATTTGAAAAATCTAATGAATTGTTTCATTGTTTATGATTGAAATTTCGTTAATGTAAATTTTGTTTTAGAAAATTTACATGTATAGGAGATTTTTTGTAGAAAATGCAGTGAGTTCTGGCATCCAGCATGACTATTCTATCCTCAGGGTCTTCTGCTAAAGAATGTATCAAAAACGACTGTAAACTCTGGTCATTTTTACACCATTCAAAATCTGGTTTATATCCACAGCCAATCTGAATAAAAAAAGATTGTTCAAATTAACTTAATAATGTACAGGGTAGAAGTGCAGTGGGAAGAGAAAAATGGATGAAAGTGTAAAAGCAGTAGCAGTACTACTACTACCATTGAGTAGGTAGCAAAATTGGTAATGCTTAAAACAAAAATTGTGTTTTTTTTCTTGCAATTTATTTTTAATGATTTCACTCTAATGTTATAGCATTAGCATGTAGACTTTAATCTTGACAAAATCACAAATCTAGGCCTATATTTTCAGTCAGTGTTTTTGAATTGATTGGTGTTTGGACTTGCGCATGTGGTGTTTAGACATGTACATGTGGTGGTTAGACATGTGTGTATTTTCACAAGCTAAAATTCAATTCAATTCAATTCAATTCATATTTATTTACTCATCGTTTATAAATGTAATTTCATAGCATAAATGATGGCAAGGATCCTGCAGTTTACACTTCTGTTTTCGCAGGACCCTTTTACATAAAAAACATAAAACAATAAACACA
Source organism: Antedon mediterranea (assembly GCF_964355755.1). Lineage (NCBI taxonomy): Eukaryota > Metazoa > Echinodermata > Crinoidea > Comatulida > Antedonidae > Antedon > Antedon mediterranea. The sequence continues at coordinate 18,294,510 of NC_092676.1, forward strand.
ACATAATAGATATAAGATAACAAAAAAAGCATTTCCTATTTACATTTTAGAGTTGTTCATCATCATAAAGCGATAGTGTTTTTCTCAATTGATTATTTATACATTTATTTTTCTTAAAAAAAGATATTCAGTTTATTACTTCCAGTACATGTGAATTCTTTCTTATATATATTACTATAGTTAGATTATTATTTGAGAAATCAATAATTAAGGTTTTTACCTTGTTTCTAACAACTTCTGGGTGTTCATGAGATAAGGCAAAGAATAAAGTTTTCTTGTGAAACAATTCATAGGTTAAAGTACCAACTCCCCAAACATCTGACTGTCTTGTTCTGAACTGCTTCTTACACACCTACAATTTTGGTTAAAATAAAAATGCCAAAATTAAAAAGAAAAATTGTATTCATAATATTATAATTGCCCAAAGGACACAATGTGGTCTTAATTAGGCATTCACAATCTTAACTTCAACACATTCAACACTAAAATTCAAGATAATTCTGTACTAGCAAATGTTATACTCACTTCAGTAGGTGTAAGGTGAGGCCTTAGCTGCTTTTTATCATTTGATGTGTAACGCTTTGTACTGTCCAATAAAACAGCACTACTAAAATCATGAAATATCATCCGCTGTCTGGTTACATCAAGGCTAATGTGGTCACCTGAGAGAAGGTGAAAAAAAAAAAAAAAAGACAAACATGAGTTTTATTAAATGATTTTAATTAATGTTAAAGATGTATTGTCTCTTTGAAACACAAAAAAATGAAGGTCAAAATATTCTAAATTTAAATTGGCCATATCAAAGTAATATTAAAGTTATTCACTTTAAGTCGAAAATTAGAGCCAAAAGCAACAAGTTTACGTGATTAACAGGTATATTAGTTTGATTACATTTCGTCTGGAAAATCGTCGCGAGCGAAAGTAAACAAAGATTTCAAATCATGAGTACGCATTACGCATATGCTAATTAGGATTGTTTACAACTCGTCACGGTTGAGAAAGGTATTTTCACACAGATCATGAGGAAGTTTTATGATTATGCATAGAGAGTAGCCAAACAAGCGCGTTTCATTATTGGGTATGTTTTGATCGAAAACTTTGACTGGAAGTCAGAGTTATTTTTTTAACAAAAAAACGTCTGTATTTCAGTGAAATGATTTTTTTTTCAACAAATTTTTGGTGATAGTTAATAACTATTATGATACTTCAAAATGACTCACCTTTTTTCGAAATCTGTTATTTTTTATTTTTTTGGAATTAGTCAAAGGGACAACATTATAGTGGCAATACATGTTTACCTAGCTTAACAAATTTGCAAGAACACTGTAGTATTAGTGTTCCCACTAGGATGTAATGTTGGGATGTTAGCGCAACGTAAGCGATGACCAATGACCAACTCATCGCTTATGATTTGCCAAATCCCCTCTTTTAAATTTAGCAGTCAGTTGCCTGGAACTTCTGTCAATCTGGGAGAAAACATGTATCTACCAGAACCAAAGTAGGAGAAGCAGGTACTGTAGTACTTACTAGACCAGTCTAATAGGATAATCCGTAGGTCTCGGAGATGGACGGCCACCATACAGGCCTGGTCAATGTAACTTAGTCTATTGTTCTCTAGAGTCTTTATGTCTTGCGTACTTCCAGAGTTGATTAGGCTTTTCAATGAACCACCTAAAGTAAATTATTATGAAATTAAATACAGCACAGCAATACTTAAAAGTCACTGTCAAACAAGACTAAAATTGAAAATACAGAAACCATAAAAATGAATCCGCCTTTTTTAGGGCATGTTGTCAAGACTTTTTAATGGCTGGAAACAAGCATAAACTAGACTAGACTAGTGCCATCAGCAGGCTTTTCTTTATTACTGTCTGTATGACACGCCATGCATGCCAATTTTCTTACCAATATTAAGCTGAACACCATCTAGAACCTAGACTAGACCAAAAAGTAACAGTGTACAATGATAAGATAAGATAAGATAAATCTTTATTGTCATGAACACAACCAGGCGAACATGAAATTGGTTGATATGTACATATTTTGAATAGCATATTTGTGGAAATGTGCGAATGTAAGTCAAATTTGACTGCAGTGTATCAACATATGTCTTTGGTGCTGTACTTACTTGTTGGTAAAAGCACAAGAGCAGACGTGAATTGGCACAAGTAGAAAAAACAGAGCTGAGGGATGAAAGTTTAATGAATGATTACTTGTTGTTAAAAACTGTAGTCCTATCGTACCTTTAACAAGACTTGTACATATGTAACCAGCATTGTCATTGACTCTATACCACAGATGATAAGCAATTTGAGGGAGTCTGTTTTGATTCACCGTGCTCAAGATGTTTTTAATCTCGTCCCTGTTTTCTTTCTGTATTTCAAAGAGATTAAATTTTTTGATCCACAGTATAATAATATAGGTTACTGTATGTACCAAATAATTATTATGACTTGATAAAATCTAGTGTTAAGACATGAGCACAAGAAGGAAGCAATGATTACTGCACCAACACTTGCTGGTCTATTCAAGTTTTGGGCAAGACACCTGATGATTAAGCAGCTCTCTGACATAGTAGTTCTACTATATGACCCAAATTGTACTGGGAAAGTTTTAAACTACATTTGAAAACTGCCCTGGAGTGGGCATGGGGGAAGTGGTGCAAAGGTAATAGGGTATCAAAATGTACCAAGAATGGTTTAAACTACGTTTGATTTGGTGTCTTGAATAAATAAAAACACTTACTGATACGCAAAAATGCTTAATAGCATATGGAACAGAACAATTGACCATAAATTGTACAGTAGTGAAAATACCAAATCCACATGGCTCTTGTAGAAAATCATTCAACAAATACAACTTCTTTGTATCTCGTTTTGTCCAAATATCATCAAAGTCCTGTCCTTTCTAAAGTGTTCAAATTTGAATTAAAAAATATTATGTACTGTACACGTACTGTATAGGTTGTTGTGTGACATGTGATGTTTGTAGTGTTTAGTAGGATGCATGTGGATAGAATAAAATACTATAGTACATATTTACCCATTCATAATCATGTTCTTCTCGCAACCATCCAAATTCCAATACTGTCATTAATAGTACTTTTTTTTCAAAAATGGTGTAAAGTTTAGCAAGGGAGTGATCTTCTGTTATACCAGAACTATGAGGGAGAGAGAGAAATAACATTAACTAGATTTTAATTTATCATTTGAAAAATTATGGGTGATATTCGAGTTAAAAACAGAGATAACAAGTCAACAACAATCTTTAAGTTATCCACACAAAGAAACGCAACAGGCATGTACAGTATGTTAAATGAAATACCGTAAATGTTCTAATTGTAACCCTGGGTTATTATTCTTTGATTGTTTTTTAGAAGGGGGTTTTACAATTAGATTAGTGGGTTACTTTTCCGATCAGCAACTCATAGCAAAATAATAACACAGTACAAATAAACAAAGTTGGTTTATTTTATAAACTCAAAAACACTCAATCCTCCTCCACTCCAGAGATCAACATGCATTATCTCCTTATTTTCATAATACGGCTGCATCATAAAGTTTTTGTGACTCTAATGGCTAACACCCATGGGTTACTATTAGAGTAGTGGGTTATTATTATAGATTGACTTAAGGTGGGTTACTATTGGAAGTGGGGTTACTATTAGAGTGTGTGTTTACTATTAGAAGATTTACGGTATGCAGAAGTTGATATATACCCTCCCATGTCAGACCTGAATAAATTTATGTTGAATTTTGTCATCTACAGATACAGTATTATAGTATATATGGCGTAGCATACTGTAGGTAAATTACGGGAACCAATCTAATATTGAAATTGGAAAAACGAAAATTGGACACATACAGTAGGGATGAGATGTGCGTTCTTATTTAATCATAAGCTAAGTGGTGGTAGTAAGAATGTGTGCTGAAGAACTGTGAAAGTAAAATCAGATTGGTATTGTATTGTAATTGTTCAGTCATAGTCTACTTCTATTTGTGATTAATTGACCAATCACAACAGGTTAACAATAATGACATTTGATTAATTTTGGGTGAGCTAATTAATACAAAACAATATTAATAATATTGAGTTATTGACAAATATGTGTGATAAATATCTGAATTAGGTTTCCATTAAACACATAACTATACTCAGAATATTATGCCATAATGCCATTATGTGCAACACAGAGCATGTGCATCCATTTTATGGACATGTTACTTAAGCTTGGTTCCCACTAGGATGTAGATACAACACAAGCAAGTTTACCAATCATATACGACTGTTGCAAATAATCCATCGATTGAGATTGGTCAAATCACTGAGTTGCGTTACGTCATTGCGTCCTAGTGGGAACCAAGCTTTAGTAGAGCCTATGTCTAATATTGGAAATTTACATGGCACAAAATATGTTTTTTTTAATTTTATGTTTTATTTAGTGTACACAGTACTCCAGTTGAGTCTAACTAGTACTGTAGGCCTACATGTAGTAATATTATTATCTAATAGTAAAATTTAAGTACTGTTTCAAAAATGCTTAAAAACATACTATTGTTTAAAAAAGTTACAAAATGGAACAGGGCACTTGAACTCCTCGCAGATCTTGCTATGATGGTAAAACAAACTGACGACACGGTTACATTTCATACATGGGACGCCATTTGACAAACACATCTTTAGGTGTGTAATCACAGTGTGTACCTGAAAATAAAAAGATACAGTATTTCATATCAAGGAAGTTATCAACCTATATTTAACAATACAAGATATTGTACTATGTAAATAATTCAAGATAAAGAAAAATTGGATAGCACTCCATGACTAATGTAGTTGAAAGTGCTGTGTAAATTTTGTTGGTATAGCTGTATGCTAGAGGACAAACTCTGAGTGACTATAATATTATTAGTGATAATACCTTGTACCATACAAGTGAGCGCTTAAAATAAGTTTGTCTGAACACTACAAATTTGTGCATGCGGTGAACATAACCAAACTATCAGGATGTTTTTTTCTCATTATTTGTAATTTATTTAATATTGAAAGTTATTTCCAATATAAACAATATTTTTCCATGCCATAGTAATACAGTAATTGGTGCAAGTACTGTATGTGAATTGCAGTACAGTATATGATAATATGCATAGTTAGTTTACCTGGTTACATTGTTGTTCAATACAATTTTGAACTTTACACAGAGATTTCAAATGCAGACACTCCATTTGGCAACATTTAACATTATTAAAACCAAGACCATCTACTCCATGCTGTAACATTAACAATACATAGATTGAATGTTATTTATATATATGTTCCGCCGTACCATGCCGAGAATGTTAAAGAGTCGCAATCCAATCGAGTTTGAACAATACCATGAAAGCCCCAGTGGTCTAATGGTTAGGACATCTGCATATCAAGCAGGCGGTCCGAGTTCGAGTCTCGGTTGGGGCGACTTTTTCTCATTCTCTCACAGATTTCCTCATCTTTATCGTTTCAAATTAATTAATTAAATTTCAGTATATCACCGGGCGGTTTCGAATTAATGTTCATTGCCTAATGTGTTTATATATAAATATATAACTCTGACGTTATCCAAATTCCTTCACTTGCACTGATGAAGGGCTAGTGTTGCCCGAAAGCTCTGCTAACTTTTCTGGCTGTTTACTTTATCGTTTTGATTTAGCTTTTCGCTTTTTATTTTTGTATCTCCATTGAGATCCAGCCACTGATACCCACAGCATTGTCATTTTTTTCAGTAATTTGCCTTTGGATTTATATATATATATATATATATATATATATATTGGTCTGTTAATGCATCATAATAATGTAAAGTAGTATGTAAACCACAATATTTAATTGATAGGGCATTATAAAAATATAAAACATCAATATAAGAAACCATACATTACTATATAAAAATAAAAAATAATAAATTTTGATTAAAAGGCATATGTTGTATACAGTATTTAATTATTATTATTTATTTAATCGTTTAACATTTTTAACAAGAGTAGGTATTGTACTGTTGAATTGTAAAAAATAAATTAATTGAAGATATGATGCTGTTTAATATTCCTTTTCAAAGAACATTCATGAGTGTGTTTGTTGAATGTCAGTCAGTAAAGTTAACTGATGGCCAGTAATTGGTTGTATGTTCAATTATTATGCAACTCCTACTGCTGTTATCCTGTATTAAGCTTGGTTCCCACTAGAACGTAACGCAAGGACGTAAACGCAACGCAAGCGTTTTAACCAATGACAAGCGAAGTTATAGACAGTTAGCAATCACAAGCGAATAAGCCATCGCTTGTGATTGGTCAATTCACTTGCGTTGCGTTACGTCCTTGCGTTACGTTCTAGTGGGAACCAAGCTTTACAGAAAACAATTTTATCTACTGTATATTTGTTTAAGTTTAAATCATTCTTACGACCAATTTCTTAATTAGGCCAAAATTTATCTAAAAATTTACAATAATTTTTCTGAAAAATAAAAATCAATGAAACTTTAAAGAGTGTACTATATTATAAAACATTTCAAGTAGATATAATTATAATTGGTATTTCCTATTGAAGTCCTATTTCTAATATAATAGAAATACAATTGTTTTTATAAGATATTGATAAAATGTCAAAGTTAAAAATCAATCATGCATAATTTGTCCAATCAAGCAAAACACCTCAATGAATTTATGACTTTTTCTTGCATGAACGAGGCAATAACTATAGTCTACTTTTACAACATGGGAGTATAAAAATATACCTCCAGGGAAATTTAGCAATGCCAGATTTTAGCTTTAAAGCATGGTTATTTGATTAAATACAAGCTTTAAGAATGAATAATATATGTATATAAAGTTTCAAGTTTCGGAGAATACAATTATATTTGCTGTAAGCAAATGGAAATGAAAAATGAGTGCAAGTATGAGCTACAATGGCTAGAAACAGAAAATTGTATTTATTCATAGGGGGATTTGCAAAAAAAATCATACTTGTGCAGTATCCAGCGGTGGATCATCCAGAAATGATGCATTGACTTCAATTGATTCCTCATGCTGTATGCTGCTTATATTTGACACTTGTCTATTAAATTCCTTGAAACATAAAGCAAAGTAAAAATTAAACAAGGCATGAAATAAAAAATGACTGGGGTAATAATGTTCAGCGCTTTAGAGGTTTCACAACATTAGGTGCTATATACTGTAGATCCAGGATATTATTATTATTATTATCTATATTATTCATTCATTTAATTTTCATTCATTTATAATATTGTGCCTTTTTAAATTTGTAACAATTTTTAAATGTTTTTTACAACTTTTTAATGAATGTAGTTACAGTATTTTTGCAAACAAAAGTTCATACTTGTGAAGTATATATGGGATCATCAAGATATTCTGATGCAGCTTTAATTGATTCTTCATGCTGTATTCTGCTTATATTGGACACTTGCCTATTAAGTTCCTTGAAACAAAAAGCAAAGCAAGGCATGAAATAAAAAATGACTGGGGTAATAATGTTCAGCGCTTAGAGGTTTCACAACATTAGGCGCTATATAAATCCAGGATATTATTATTGTTATCTATATTATTCATTCAATTATAATATTGTGCCTTTTTAAATTTTTAATATGATTTATTAAAACATGGTTGAAATGACTAAGTTACTGTAGGCGTGGTGAAAATTACAATTTTTATGGTTTAGGTTTACATTTCAAGTATTTTGTCTGTAAAAATAGATGAAATAATTGGGACAATTCTACCACCTGGAACTTGGAACAAGAATCAGAATGGAATTAGAGGACTGCCAATATTTATACATTACTATATTTATGCTGTTTTATAATAAACATCCCGTCATAAATGCATTTTTTCTCTATAGAAAAGTACTACTCTTCAAAGGCCAGCTTATGACAACAATGGGAACGGTTGGAGTAGTTTGGGGAATAATTTTATAATCATAAAACCATGTACCCTACAGTAGTAATGATCAAGCATGATTTCAAAGCCTAAAATCAAAATTCATTTAGGCATTTCTCTCCCTTAGCAGAATCAGTCCATTTCACCCGGGTTTTTGAAAAAATCCGGGTAATAAATCTTGGTCGGTTTTAAACAATTTATGAGTTCTGATTGTTTATCTTGACACACATGAAAGGCCAGCTGGAGTGTGACAGACACTTCACTACAGAAATTGCTGAAAACCATGTAGGAATTTTCATGAGCTGTCCAGGTGACCTTGTTGTAAATGACATAATAGTACCCTTGGGTTGTATTTGATGGGCAGTTAATATAATCAAATTACAATTGTGTGTTTTATGGGCTGATACTCTTGACAGACCTGTGGACCATTTCTGCTAAGGGAGAGTTTTGCTCAATGGTCAATGACACTGGAACTCAGTGCCTGTTAAATCCATTATCCATTATTGTTATCTATATTATTCATTCATTTATAATATTGTGCCTTTTTAAATTTGTAAAGATTTTGAAATGTTTCATAATTGTTCGTTTTAATGAAGTAGTATATGGCGCGCCAAGCTGTCATTTATTCAAGCAATAGAGATATCTTAGTTTTTAATAGAGATATCTTAGTTTTAAATAGAGACATCTTAGTTTTAAATAGAGATATCTCTATTAATAGAGATATCTCTATTAACAGAGATATCTCTATTTAAAACTAAGATATCTCTATTAAAAACTAAGATATCTCTATTAAAAACTAAGATATCTTAGTTTTAAATAGAGATATCTCTATTAATAAAGATATCTCTATTAATAGAGATATCTCTATTAAAAACTAAGATATCTTAGTTTTAAATAGATATCTTAGTTTTTAATAGAGATATCTTAGTTTTTAATAGAGATATCTCTATTAATAGAGATATCTTAGTTTTAAACTAAGATATCTTAGTTTTAAACTAAGATATCTTTATTTCCGAATAAATGACAGCTTGGCGCACCATAGTAGTACAGTATTTTTCATAGGAATTTGAAAATACTTGTGTGCAGTATTCATGGGATCATCAAGATATTCTGATGCAACTTCAATTGATTCTTGGTTTTTATTTGTATGCTGTGTTTTTTATGATACAACTATTTGACACTTTTTCAAGTTTCTTCTTAAACATACAGCAAAGTTAAAAGGTACACAAACGAAAAGAAATTTTTAAGGATACATAACCTATTAAGATACATCTATATTATTCATTTATTTTATTTATTGGTGCTTTTCTTTTCATTTGCAACAATTGTAATGTTTATATTGTTAATATTCGAGCAAATGAATTTCTAAATTTCTGAGATCAATAAATTATACAGATTACTGGTAATAATGTTAACAATTATAATACAGTAATAATTGTTAAATTAATTATTATTGATAAATGAATGAATGATTTATGACTTTGAAGGTTTATTGTTTTGTTCTGTTTATGAATCTAAATGTAATTTTATATAATCATTTAAAAAAAATAGTGGTACAATAACGTTTGAACTATTTTACTGTATTTTTTATGGCAATAAAATATACCATGGCAACAAACCTGCTTTATTGTTGATACGCAACATGCTGTAGGCCAACTGTGTATCACCCATTGTTTGTTATTGTTATATTTGATATATCATTTGTATGAATTTGAAAAGGTTATCACACCAGCATTGTAAGTGTAATAACAGCGTGTTCTTCAAAACTTGTTTTTCAAAGGTCAAAATACAGTATTTGTGCATTTTGTTGATTGATTAAAATTTTTAATATGATTTATTAAAACATGGTTGAAATGACTAAGTTACTGTAGGCGTGGTGGAAATTACAATTTTTATGGTTTACATTTCAAGTATTTTGTCTGTAAAAATATATGAACAAATTGGGACAATTCTACCACCCAGAACTTGAAACAAGAATCAGAATGGAATTAGAGGACTGCCAATATTTATACAGTACTATATTTATGCTGTTTTATTTTAAAGATCCCGTCATAAATGCATTTTGTCTCTATAGAAAAGTACTACTCTTCAAAGGCCAGCTTATGACAACAAGGGGAACAGTTGAAGTAGTTTGGGGAATAATTTTATAATCATAAATACCATGTACCCTACAGTAGTAATGAAGCATGATTTCAAAGCCTAAAATCAAAATTGAATTGAAAATGGTCAATGACACTGGAACTCAGTGCCTGTTAAATGCAAAGCAAAGTCAATACGTTATTCAAAGCGGGGAGTTAAAAAACATAGTCTGACCAACTACCTTTATTCACACTCACTTGAAAGTTAAAACAAATTTACACACACAAGCGGTAACGGTAAGCGAAAATCGCGTACCTTGTCTCACGTAAAATCTTTATCTATCCTGAGCAGAAACCCACCATCCACTTTTGTGTAAAAGGTCATATAAGGAATACTATATCATAGATTTTATATTTTTATTACCGTTACTGCTTGTCTGTGTAAATTGGCCTTTAGTGAGAATTTTCAACATACTATAAAAATGCAAGTTTTATTGTAGAACTATAAGCCTTTAGTAAAAAAGCAAATGTCAAAGTTCTCTGGTCCAATCTAAAAAAAAAAAACTTACATGTACTTCCTTTAAGTCTTTTTCATCCAATTCAAAAGAATCACTTGATTCCAATTCCACGTGATTATCTGGATTTGCTTCCTTATCACCAGTAATTTCCTTTTTAGAAGAAAGGATAACTTCACTTTTTTCTGCTTTGCTAATTTCAGTCTCACAATCGTGAAGTACTTTTCTGTGCGAAGATGTTCCATATCGATCCCAACGCTCTACTGTACTCTTCAACTGTTGTAAATCTGCACTGCAAAATTTTTGGTCCTTCCTTTTCATGACTCCAATTGATTCAGTAATTTTCTGGTTATATTGTGCAATCTCTGGTTTGTATTTATACATCTTTTGAATCTTTGAGGGGTTTTCAAAAGAATCAGTTCTGCTTCTTTTTCTTCCATTAGACGGTTTCTCATTTTGATTTACCTCGGTAGTATTCTCGTGCAGTCTCTCATTTTTTCCTTCTTCTGCAATGAAATTAACGTCTAAAAACGTTGAGGATCTTCTTCTGTTGTTGCCACTGTACCCACTCTCAACGCTGGCACCCAGAACAGATTCATCTTGTGAGACTTCCGCCGATCCACTTCCTCTACCACTTGATACTGACCTGAAGTGTTGTCTTCGTTCTTCCACAGAAGTAGTTTTGTCTGAAGGAGCTGGGAAATAACGAAAGAAAAAATCTAGATTGAAAGCAAGGAGCATTCTAGCAAGGATAAAGCTTTAGGACCAGAAAATTAGCACATGAAATAATAATAAATAACAAATTGTCTCCATATTCCAAGTATTTCTCTATTTGACAAGAAAACAAAATGACAAAACAAATTATACAAAAGAAGTTACATACATTCATTTTCAAAGCTGTTCTGTCTTTGAAGAGATCCATGGCATTCATTAGGTTGAGTAACCAAAATGCAGCAAGTACCAGCACTGTTGTTATTGTTCTGCTGCGCATCTTGGATGGAATGGCCACTAATGTTATTATAGTTTGACATCTTGCCTCTTGCTATGTATATTAATAATATTGTGTATTAAACTTTTTAAAAGTACATAATACATGAGCATGCACTTTAGTTACACAAGAGTGATTGACACAAAGATGTATTAGTACAGTAGGCCCTGTAACGCCAAATGAAGTGACATTGCCAAATGAGGTGCGCGTGGTCTGTATCGCACAAGGCTAGGTCACTTAATTTGGCAGCACGTTTCTGGCGAGCTAATCGTGTTATAAATATTGATATTACTTATTTCCAAATAAACACAAACTGAAAATTATTAACCGGAGTATTTCTAACCTAATAACCTTTACTCATTGTATTAAATTAAACCATTATAACTGAAACATACGACGAAAATTTACTATTTTAGTGTAAAAAACGAAAGGCACTGTTCATCGAAAAATCTAGAAAACTCGAAATGCATGATGGGAAGCCTACCGACCCCTTTCTAAGCAGCTGGAAAAGGAGACTACTCGTTTTAGCGCCAAAGGAAAGTGTCTGAAGTCACGTCTGCATGTTATGCGGACATGGTCTGGGACAATTTGCCTTTGGGCGCTAAAGCGTTTAGTGTTTGAGTTATGGGACGCTATTGCTGCATTATTTTCTAGTAATAATTTGATTTGACGTTCCTTTCGTCGGTACATGATTCCCGTTATTATTTTGTTCGGTTTTATGAATTTCTATGTTTATGTTTTCAAATTAAAATGATTATTCGTTGAATATGAATGTATCCTGTTATTCTACTGATTATTATATATATTTTTTTGTTTAACATTGCTTACTATTTAATCAATTCCGTTTTTTTAAATGTATATGACCAATGTTATTTAGGCCTATGTTTTTTATTTATAAGTTCTTTAAAAATATTAGTTACATGATCACATTTTTGTCACTTATTATACCTACAGTATAACACTATATTTCCTTTGATGTCTGAAACATTAAAACATAAATTTGCAATACTATGGCGAACCTAAGTCGCAAATTGTTAGTTGGATATTCGTTATAATTTCATCATCTCATTTGACACATGTGTGTGTGACCTATAATAAATAAATAAGGGATGGTAGGCCTAAAGGTAGTCGAGGGGAAATTCATCAAATTGTTTCATCAAAACAATAACTCATAAGGTTGGAAACATTTAGATAATGGAACCAAATTTTGCAATAAAGTCTTTATTGCAAAAATTGGTTCCATTATCTAAATGTTAAAAGATGAGATATTGCCTTGTTCTCTTTTGTTATCAATCTTTTCATGTCACGTACCGTAATAGAATGTAACAGTTGAACATGCATATCACAATAAATAAAGAATGGTACCTAATTAGTTCAGCATTTTCATCAAGTTTTAACAATATTTGATGTCGGAAACATTTCCAATAATATAGAGACTAATTTTGCAATATGTTAGATATTTTATTCAGCTGGTACTTTTTACCTTGATGTCGGAAACATTTGAACATAAATTCGCAATAATGGATCATAATTGTGCAATGAAGTTGTCATTTCATTTGTTCATATCGATGTGAGAAACAGTTTGGATGGGAATGTGGTGAGCGAAATTCTAAGCAAGCTAAATACATGATACAGTTATTTTAAGGTTGGGAACACAACGTGAATTCGCAAATAATTGAACGTAATTTTGCAATAAAGTCGTCATCTCGTTTGTTCATATTACGATGTGGGAAACAAGTTTGGATGGGAATGGGGTGGTGAACGAAATTCTAAGTAAGTATTACTTCGAAGTCGGAAACAACCTTAAATTCGCAATAATGCAATGGAACCTAATTTTGCAATGAAGTCGGTCACCTTGTTTGTTCATACGATGTTGAAAGCATGTTCGGAGGGGTGGACGAAATTCTAGGAAGCTAAATACAGTTACCGTAGTTATAACAATAATTATTTTGAGGTCGTGAATATTAGAATTTATACTTAAATGGAACCTAATTTTGCAATGGAGATTGCATGCGTTATTTTCATCTCGATTCTTCTGTTGTTGCCACTGTACCCACTCTCAACGCTGGCACCCAGAACAGATTCATCAAAGCTATCGATGGAATGGTGGGTACGAAATCCATGATAATTTAGTTACTTATCTAAAATAAATTCGACGGGAACCTGATTTTACAAGAGGACCTCTTATATGAGTTTGTGAGGACTCCGTTTATAGAGGACATCTTAATATCTGTTCTAAAGATTCCTTATATCAGTTCTAGAATTAACCTTAATTCAATTCAAATTGATCAGTTCTTTTCTAATGAAGAATCTGGGCAATTTACAATCAAGCAACAACACCACATAATTCTACGTGAATTCTGCTGTACGTGAGCTAGCCTTAATAATACCGCCTGATTACGGTATATAGGCCTACAGTATTAGCTTCAGAATAAATGACAACGCATTCTACAGATATTAAAACAGAATGAAAATATTAAATTGGCTTCGTTGAAATGTTGTACCTTGATAGACAGACCCCCAAGCAGACAGCCCACATTACTGTACAGACAATCTGCACTGCAGCACAATCTATTGGTTTTAACTGTACACGCGGTGATTCAACTAAAAGCAGTAAAAACATTTTGGCACACAATGCGTATCATATAATTTGGGGACCATGACCGAAGCACTTCCGCTTCGATCTATTCGACGAAAATCAAAAAAGGATAACTATTTTCTGCTTTATGGGTCATTCTTCAGTAAGTGTCTAAAATCGTGTCCCGATACTTTGGTGGGATAGAGACTGAAAATTCATCATTAAAAAATAAAAATTCTTGACTTAAATCATAATCAACATTATTGTAAATATAATTAATTACATAAAACAAAGATAATTACATTGATATTGTTAATTTTTATAAAAATGTTTCAGGCAACCCCCTAAAATCCTATGTCCCGATCGTACATCTTCAATTTCATGATCGCCGTATATATTTGATAACAGGACTTTTGTTATCGAAAATATTGTAAAAAGTTAGTTAATCATGATTTCATGCGATTATATTCTTCGAAATACATCTCTACATACATTAAATCTCAAACTTTAAAGTTTTTGTTTGGAAAAAGCTTGTCCCGCAGTTTTGTGTCATTTCCGTCACATAATTTAAATGTACCGTCTACAATTTAATGAACGGCGGGGAACATACGAAGATATTGAAAAAAAACTAGCCGCACATCATTTTCAATAAAAGAGGAAAAAAGCTAAAAAAAAACGAGGTTTTAGAAAAATTTCAGTTGCGTACCTTTATTGAATGTCATATCCGAACGGTATAGAACTCATTAAATAATTATAATTTCTGGTTTTTTTCAACTGGAAGTACAAGTTATTCACGGTATCTAGAAGTATGCAATCCGTCTCCGCTGTCAGACATGCCTACGATGTGATCCTAGGCTGTCCAATGCTAAATACATCATCTCCGTCACGGTCAGCTCCGTCACATTTCCCAATGTTTCGTTGTGACGGAGATGACGGCCCGTGACGGATATGACTTTTTGTTATTGCCAGGGCCTTTTTTGTTGTACATTTTGTTTTGTATATCTTTATTATGTTATTACATTGTATATCCATGTGACTCTGGTCAATAAGCATAATCAAATCATATCTTAAAGTCATCTCCGTCACATGATTTTTTAGGTTCGTCATATCCGTCACGGTTTCATCTCCGTCACATGGATATTTTATCCTTTTAAATCCTAAAATATTTAAGTAATGAACGCAATTATGTGGTATATTGAAATATAAACAATATTCTTCTACTATATCAATGGATAGTAATATTAGTTCAACAGAATTTTGTAAAACATCAGTGACAGTCATACTATTTTCTGAAAATTATTATTTTTTGGAATAGTAAATGGTTTTGAACGTATAACATCATACTTATAAATGTTAAAACAATAATTTTTTGATTAATAGAGACAAAAATAATATATAGTATCAAAGAATTAATAATGGAAATAATTTTATAATTCATAAACCGTTATTTTTTCTATCTTTGTATATTCCATAAATGTGACGGAAATGACAGTAACATAGAACCATGTATTTATAAATACGAATAAAATACGAAATATATAATAAAGATTGCGCCAAACATACGCTTGCCATGTAATACATGTTCATTTATCTGAATAAACTTTTAAAATTTTAAAAATGCAAATTTTAAAATCGATTTTTTATAAACCTGAAATTAGACACTTACTGAAGAATGACCCTTATATTTAATTTAATGTAATAGCTTGATCTAATAACAGGCGTAACAACACAGAATACATATTGTAGTTTAATACTGGCTTAAATATGTCTGTTTTATATAAACTGTATTTTACAAAATTACAATAGAACTTCATTTTGCAATAGTACCTAATTTGGCGCCTTAGACGCCAAATTAAGTGCGGTACCTCATTTGGCAGTGGTACCTCATTTGGCGTGACAGGCCCATTGTAGGCCTATTACAGGCAATTATTTAAAAACAGTGGACAAGAAAACTTCAAACTCAGACTATTTATCACCTAAAGCCTATGGATACCCTCTGATCCCCAACTTATCAATTTGATCTGTGTGTGGGATGTATCTCTTTGCCTACAAATTGCACTGGACTAAATCAAACAAGTATGCATTTTATAATAATTGAATAAGGATGTTGATCAAATTTATTGCAACTAGGACGCACAAAGAATGTTACCACAGTGACAATGACGTTCGCTAGTCGCTTGTGATTGGTTGAATTATTGGCGTTGCGCGTTAAAATGTGTGCTCATTTTCGGGAAAGTTTAGCTCAGTTGATTGCTGCTGGCGAATTTATTGTCGTTAGATAGAGTGGTGTGATACACTGATTGATTTTCCAATATGATTCGATAATTCACAAACAAAGCGAACCAAAATACTAAAAAATTAAACGGTATAAACAGCATCAACGCCAGTTAGATACCTCTCCTCCCTACACTGTGTCAGTGCACGACAGTGGTGAAAGGAGAAAAAATAATAAGCTTGTTGTGATGTGTGATCGATCTAGCCTGGCCCTAGCCTATAATATGATAGGCTTTGGGCCTAAACTAATTGGTTTAAATACTACATTTAGTTAAATAATGCAATACAAAAATTAAAAACCTGTGGTCAATTTAACAGTTCATCTAAAACGAAACCAAATTAATATAAATATTTACGATTTTAGCTGGAAAGCATCCTCCTAAAACCTACACCACCACTACTAGCACTGCTGCATCATGAAGTTCTCGGGAAATTACACCGCACTGTACCACCACCGTGTGTGTACTCGACTCACAGAAAAAATTATAGTACGCTTCATTGATCATAAAACGATTAATCTGATTGGATAACTGCCTGTTGAATATTTATAATTTCTGGTGAATGTTGATTTCATGGATTTCGTTGGTTTCATGGAAATACTATACAATAATTTGATACCTTGTATTTCCTTGGAACAGACAAATGGATCACCCACCATAAAAACTTCCGCTTGACCATGATTTATGAGCCTATTTCTCAACAACTCTTCCCTGTCTCAAATTAAACAATCTACAGTATGTTGGCCTTTACAATTATAAAGTTTATAATTGTTTAGTTTATTGTTTAGAATAGTATATATATAGTGAAAAGATCTACAGCCCTTTTTGCGCCGCGCTATTAGTAAAAGCAGGTATATTCAAGAGGACAGAAGAATTATGAAGCTGAAGATATTACTAAAGGCTGACAGAATTGGGAATTTGGAAACTCGGACGGATCATGCTCAACCCAACCCGTCTGGGAGAAGAGAGTCTATAAACATTTGCTGATAATTGTAGATGGTAATCTGTAGGATTTTAATTGTTCAATTGACAATAACTTTGTTTTAATTCACTGTAAAATATTCATTGAATAAATGGTACAAAATTGATTTTGGCTGTCAACCTATAGGCCTGTACGTTTTAATTGTTAAAACTAATTATTCAACTCAACTTAATTAGTAAACAGGGTTACATTAGGTGGTTAAAGTACCGAAAGTATGAACCAACTTTATATTATACAATCGAGTACAAATTCAAGAAGTAACGCACGATTTACCAAAGCTCTTACGTAAATAATTTACGTAAGAGATTTAGGCTATATAAGCTAAATCAACTACAGAAGGAAAACTGAATTCAATCATAATCCCCTTCCTCAAAACAATCATGTATTTAAAAATGTTAAGTCAAAAAGTCGATCGGCGTATTTGTAAAAATATTTCTTGTCCAAAGTTAGCTTGGATGTGATCCTCCACAGTGTTCACGCCGCCGGTTTAAAAAACAGTGTTGTGTGTTTTTTTTTTGTGTAAAGGCCTATCCATTAGATTTTAGATTATAAAATCATTCACATACAAACTCAACCCATTCTGCCCCGGCGGACTGAGAACTTTATTTGGTGGAATAGAGACTTCACTGAGCAGAATATTTCCCCTTTCTACGGACAAAAAGGAGATTTGTCCATTATATAGGCTAACCGCAGTGACAGCAAGTTGAATGTCGGCTAAGTAAACCTTTCGGTCGATTGTCTGTTACGTAAACTCGTAGTTTTTTTTAAGTCAATAGAAAAACATATTGTGACCTATAGTCTATAGATGAGAAATGCGGTTGGTAGGCCTAAATAAGAGTTGTTCCCACGCACATTGTGTGGAGTCGAAAAGGTTAGTCATTAGGTGCGATCGTTGTCGAAATTGTTAATATAAAAAGAAATCATGGGCCTATTGTGAATGGGTAACGGGGAATTTCCCCCAATAACAAAAATAAATTCTACATTAGTCTATAATGTTGACCTACTTTACGGTAGAATGGATAAACTGGTATGCCATAGATAGAGGAAACTATTCATGCCGGACGGGGAATATCCGCACGATACATGATACGACCATGGAGTAACATATTAGTTTATTACTCCATGATGACGGTGCATGGTGCATATTTCGGTAGGCCTACTATATATGTCTTCATAAAACATTCCAAGACATTTATTTAAAAACGCAAAATAGTGTAACGTACCCAGCACTACCAATATAGGTTGTAATACTACAGTAGGCCTATAGGCCTATTTATTATTTTAGTTTCTAACAGCCTGTTAATGGATATGTCTGTTGGTGTGGAGAGTTTATAAGTTTCTTCGACACTAAAAAACAGAGTACCACCTCTTTGTATTATGTAGTTATCGACATCGTCAATAAAACAAATTGTTAACGGTAAATGAGCGTAGTGACTGTACATAATTAGGCCCACATTAAAACTCTCTAATCGCGCACAATGACAGATAGGTAGCCTATTTAGATTGCAACACTTCAAATAAATAAAATCATCAATATAAACGGGAAGATGCGTTTTTTTGTCAAATAAAAGCATATTCATAAATAACGAATAAATAATTCGGCCATTAGTGCATGAATTCTGTTTTACTGGCTGTCCGATTTCAGAATAACCTGATGATGTCGTAAGATCGGATCGGAAGCAGTCGATTTAGGAGACAATTGTTAAAAGCCATTAAATGCTAATTTACAGTTATTTAAAACTTAGATCTTTCATATATTTGATGATATATGGATGCGTTTTGTGTCTATTAGAAACATATTCAAATTCCAATAAATCAGGAGGCCATTAGTGCATGAATTCTGTTTTGCTGCTGGGTGTCCAATTTAACAATAACATGATGATGACGTAAGATCGGATCGGAAGCAGTAGATTTATGAGGAACTTAAGGGCGGGAAAAGGTAGGTTAAATATCATATTAAATGGTAATTTAAAGTTTGAAAAATCTTTTATATATTTTATGAGATATTAATTGAAAATATAACGATGAAACCAACATCTGTTCTATATTTATTTAATGTACTTAATGTTGTCATAGCCATAACAAACCATCCCCATTAGTTTTCGTATACAAATAAGTTCCCCTCAGTTAAACATAAAAATGAAGTTAGGCTACATTTAATAAAAAATCAAGTAAAAGACGTTGACGTAATTTTGAAAATGCATCTCAACAAACATTTATATTAGACTGCACTGAAGTTATAGAAAATTTAAATTGCAATCATTCATACACATTATACATATGACAAACATACTATGAAAGCTGAAATAAATCTCCATATTTTCTATGAGATTTCAGCGAGGACGGACAAGTCTCTTATGTTAGTTCAATTTTTTTAAACTGAAAACGCAAGTATTTAACGTATGAAGCGCCATATGTGCCAAATATTTCATTCTTTTGCTAATATTAATTCGAACAACGGTCTAAAACCTAGAATATTTGATTTCATCAGAAAAGGTATATAGTCACCTAAACAATAATTATGTCATAAAAAAACTTAATACATAATCATAAATACTGTATATTATTTCTTTAAATTAAGATTGGAATTGTGAAGAGCAAAAAGGGCTTGTTTGATTTCAGCTAATTTGATTATGTTAAAAGTTAAATCTTTATGTAGCGGCACAAACAAAACAATATTTAATTCATAAAACTAATTCATAATCATAAATATATAATTTCTTTATAATGAGCTTGGAATGTTATTAATACGGAAAAAACTATTACTACACTACTATAATACTATAAACACAAACATATTGTAAACATGATGTATTAATTTGTACAAAGTAGAGTATAACTTTAGAAAAATTCATGATACAATAATTTGACTGTATACCAGAAAGTTATACCTAATAAATACTCTATCATAAGTAAATACATTTACCATATTTAATTGCACCATATTTATTGTTTTAAAATATTTTGAATAAATAAGTATCTAATGCTTAGTATAAATCACAAATGGAAACAGAAATATTTACATACACTGAAATAAACAGAAATGATTTAATGTTTATTTATTTGTTTAATAAAAATAATTGTGGAAATTTAAAAAGTAACAAAAACAATTTAAAGCAAATATATATTATATTATAATATATTCATTGAAATATATATATGTTTGAGAATTACAATGTATTTAGGTTATAATTGATGAAAATTATAATAATTTATAATACTTTAAAAGAAAAAAATGTTTTAAAGAAAATCAGCTGCTTTTGTGGAAATGTTTCAATTTTATATAAAATGAATAAAAACAAAAATAAGGATTTACTGCAGAATTTATTTTCAAGCATGCTATTAATTACAGCAGCAACTTGCCAAATGTGCATTCAGATATACATTATTGCTTTCATGGGTAAACTTACAGTACTTGATAAAAAAAAAACCTCAGCCCCAATTATGAATACATTTTTCTTTATATCATACAGCAAGTTGGCTTCTCTGCTTCTCTCTCTTTCCTGTTAAAATTACACACATCCATGGTTCTTGATTAAAATTGAACAAATGTTTTTAGAGTTCCATTTCAGAGTTCGAGTTCAGTTTGACATGATTGTATGTTACAATGATTTACAGAATTATATACAAATTATCCAAACAAATCAGCCAAGTCATTAGCTGCAGAAGAGGATGAGGTTGATTTTTGGTTTGCTTGTGATGTTGTCATTCCACTAGTACTTATCGTGTTTTTCTGTGATTGCAAATTGATTTGATTAAATGAATTGTTAATTGTTCCTGGTTGATTACTTGACATACCTAATCCTGTATTTGACATCATTCCTTGGTTTCTCATCATCATTCCTTGGTTCCCCATCATTCCCTGGTTTCCCATCATTCCTTGGTTTCCCATCATTCCTTGGCTTCCCATCATTCCTTGGTTTCCCATCATTCCTTGGTTTCCCATCATTCCTTGACTTCCCATCATTCCTTGACTTCCCATCATTCCTTGGTTTCCCATCATTCCTTGGCTTCCCATCATTCCTTGACTTCCCATCATTCCTTGATTTCCCATCATTCCTTGACTTCCCATCATTCCTTGACTGCCATTTATCCTATTGTTTATTATACTTGTCTGTTGCCCAATGCCACTTCCTGTTGACTTTTGACCCACTTGATTCATGGGAATTCTTTGATTACTCTGTTTACTTGGCAATAAAGAATCAAATGCTGATAAATCTACTTTATTTTGCGATGGTTTAGACGAAGCTGATGTGGAAGTAAAATTCATAGAACTGCTGTTTACATTACTTTTAGAATAGG
Organism: Antedon mediterranea; assembly: GCF_964355755.1. Lineage (NCBI taxonomy): Eukaryota > Metazoa > Echinodermata > Crinoidea > Comatulida > Antedonidae > Antedon > Antedon mediterranea. The sequence continues at coordinate 18,316,145 of NC_092676.1, forward strand.
TTCCCATAGAATTGTTAGAACTAAAATATGTTTGTGATGATCCTAGGCCAGCAGTGTTTGGTTTTGATGAAAGGCTTGTTAGGTTTTTGTCCATCAAGGTATGTGTAAGGTTTTTAGGTTGGGCTTTAGATGTTGTTACAGCCATTGATGGTGATAACTTTTCTTGCTGTTTGTATCGCTGATGCTGTTCTTGTTTTTTTTGCAATTTCTGTTTTTCTTCCAACGTTAAAGAAACAGAAGATGATTTTGGCGGACTCTTTTTTTGTGGCACAGCAGTTTGAACAGATTCTGGTACACTCTCTTCTCGTGTATCCTCATTGGCTGCATCAAATCTTTTTGACGACGATCCTAGGAAACTTGCAAGCCCAAAACTTTTGAACATTGTATCCATCTAAAAAAAATTAATAGAACTTTCACTCACAAGAAACATCTACCTCCTTGTCACAAAGTGAGAGCAACCAGGTATAAATGTGTTAAATATTCAAACATTTGGCTGCAACCAACATAGGTCACAGAACAGGGTTTTATAATATACAAGATAATAATTATAATGAATGTTTATGAGGGAATGTTTCATTTAACATACCAAATGGATGTCAAGTGATGTGTAATTACAAGACAACCATGTGTGTTATAAAATGTAATAATAAATATATTTTATCTCTTCTTCACTTACAACGCCATCTGATGCTTCAGGAGGTGCTCTCACGGCAGAGTTATCCTGCGTTTCTCGTGTAAACTTCAAAGTATTTCTTTTAAAAAATAAAATTATGAAATATGAAAGTCACAGGCAAGTTGGAACAAATAGAATACTGTACTGAACAGCATATTTTATTTTATTTTTATTCAATTTCTGGCATATACAATACATAGAAAAAACAAAACAAATATAAAAGATATTTGTAAGTGATAGAGAATAACCAATCAAATGGCAAGGATATACGATACAGGTGTGTTATAAGGATGTATATACAAACCTTTGTTCTGCTTGCATGGACGCTAGTTGTTCTAGTTTACCTCTGTGGTCTGCTTCTATTCTAGATATGAGCTCATTGATCACTAAAATAAAGGCATTGAACTGAAAGAGAATATAAATAAATGACATTTTGGGATACTTCTAATTAAATTGATTTTAGCAGCTACAGCCAGTTGAGGATATCACTGTACAACAGAATAGGTTTTGGTTTATGTGGGTTTAGTGCCGGTGATACAATACAATTTAACAACTAATGACACCTGAAATCCACACCTGTATATACATATTTCAATAGGTCTTCCATGATATGGTTCCACATAATGAAATGAGTACTCTATCAAACATAATATAAAATGTATTTTTCTGTTTGTACATTTGTTGCTATGGATAAAATTTTCAAAAATAAAAGAAATTGAAAAGCCAGGGTATTTCCAAATCAAGCAGACTACTCAGATTTGTTTCTAAGTTTCAAAGTAACTTTTCACTCACATGGATTGAACAATTTTCAGGTATTTACTTGTTGGGCGGTTTATTATAGTTTCTGACTATCCCTTTATAATTTACAAACACATATTACTGTATAATTGAAACAACTATACAAAAATAATTGAGAAATGTCAAACCAACTGATTCTCAATTGGGTGACTTTTCACTATCACAGATTGAACAATTCAAATGACACTGAAATTTCAATATTTCATTGTGAACTTCATGTGTTTACCTGTTCTAGATTGAGACCATTGTCAATGCATTGTGGAATCAAGAATGGCAGTACTTTGGTTGCAATAACTTCCTTGGTCATTCCAAGCTTTTTATGTTCCATTGTGGTTTTTATTATGCCTAAAATTAACAAAAAATTAATAAAACATAATTGTGTTTTACAATCAATCTTTCAATTAATATTTATAGTTAGACATCTACAGAACATCTCCGTGCATTCAGACGGACTTGTACAACACATCATAATTTTAATATTACAAAAATGGCAGATAATTATGGTGAGTAGGAAAACAAATGAATCTGGATTAAAATGTCTACATGTGTTTCATTACAATCCATCACATAGATTTAAAAGCCTTTATGGCACAACATTATTGTGCATTAATTGATAACAATTGCTTGATAACAAATATAACAGATGTTCAACTTACCTAGTGTACCCATTAATACTGCTGGTTCTTTAGATGGTATGGACATTACTAATGGTATAACTTCATCCAGTACATACCACCTGTCCATATGCATTAACATCTTTCCTGTGCATAACAGACAGTGGACACGTATCTAGAGAAAAGAAACAGAATATTACATCTCTTTGTTCTAATGAAGATAGGCTTCTAATAGAAACACTTTTAGGTTTTTTGACAAGTGACAAATGTAGTGCTTTATGATAGGTAAACCACACTATCAAACCCTCCTTCTTAATGCACTATGTTGATGGATAAAGGTGAAGAAATATCAATGTTTCTTACTGCTAAACTCTCTGTATGTAGACATAATTGCTTTATCCTAGGCATTATTGCATTTTTCATTGATGAGTATTCAATCATTCCAGCAAACGTTGGTAAGATATTCAAGCACAACTCCTAAAAATGTAAAACATTTATAATATCAAAATGACTCAAGGCTCTATGTATTGTATGACAATATATAAAAGTTATTATATCATCCTATTCCCTTCCTTTGCAACACCCCTATAGTATTACTGGTACTGGTACTGGTTCAAATAACCGTCTCACAGAGACATCTGATAGCCATTGACTTGAAGTTGGCATTTGGATGTGTTACTTTTAAATGTAGGCCTACAGTATGAGAGTGACTACTACCAAATTACACAGTCACAAAACAACTTATAAAACAGTTCATATATACAGTTAAAACATTGCTGGGAATTATAAATTTCTGTTGAAGCAGGCTCTAATGAAGTTGCATCTAGTAAGTTGACTTTGTTGTACAACTCTATCAAGTACTGATGGTATCTTCCGACCTCTTCGTTTACTTTGTGTTGTGTGAAAAGTAAGAATTTTTGTAGGATCTTCATTTTCTTTTCTAATTACATGTCCGATCCAGTTGAATTGTTGCTTGTAGACATATTCTTCTAGCGGTTGACAGCCAGTAATTTTGTAGAGATCGTCATTATCAATTACGTAACGCCAGTCTATATAGTTTTCATCTGTTTCTTCATCTGAGGATATGTCTACATGGTTTGGTGGGCAGACTCTTTGAAAGCCATTCACTAGCATTCTTCTTAGGAAGGTTTTGTATGTTGTGCTAAGTTTGGACATTTCACTTCCTGTTGCCCTCCAAGCATGGCAACCATAGGTGAGTCTACTCCTAACTAGACCATTAAGAAACATCATTCTTGTTTTAAGGGGGCAATTTTAGTTTTTAGGTTAGTGTCCCCTGAATAGCTGTAGTCCTATTTAGGGAAAAATTGTTTGGGTTCAAAAGGTGTTCCTGTTATTAAGGGGGTTCTACAATAATTTGGTTTTGATTGTGATACCTGGATTTGTGGCGAATGCGCTTCAAGTGCTCTGTATAACATGGGTAATACATGGTTCTTAACATCAGCTTGTGGTGTCTTGCTCAACAGAAGGTCCATCCTCTGCATAAATATCAACAAAATCTGAAAGGAAATGTAAATAATATTAAAAAGCTTGATTTTTTCTTTGCATAAATATCAACAAAATCTGAAAGGAAATGTAAATAATATTAAAAAGCATTTTTTCTTGTTCAATATTTGCTCAATTTGCTCAAATAACGCTTATTATACTGTTTGTTAGGTGAAACAAGAGGATATTTCATTTCCATACAATAGAGTCACATTTTTTTGGCTCTCATGATAAATTTTAAATAGTAGGCAAAATTACAGTTTTAGTAGTTTTCCATTTTTCATGAAATTTTATATCAGAAGAACATCGATCAATTAGTACATTTACAGTACATTTTTATAGTGATATTTTATTCGTAAAATGTCCACCACAGGTATATTTTATTTGGCATAAAAATTGTTTCCTTTTACCTGAACTGGTTCTTGAATTTTAAATATTGGTATTAATTCTGGTAGAATTAATTTCTTGTACTCTGCTTCTGTGCACCCATCAGCTATTAATAAAATGTTTGGCAAGACAAATGGAATCATATCTGGGTTAAAGCACTCTTTGAAAAGACAGGACAGCACTCTTTGGTGTATAACCCTCTAGAACAGAACAAATATATGGAAATATTGAAAAAAAGAAACCAAAAGAAAACATTTGTATATCAACACCACTTAGTATAACCCTTTGGGAAAAGCCCATTAAGGGGACACCTATAATATTAAAGAGGACATATTCCTGTAACACAAAGGAAAATATATGCTTTAATAATCCAACCTATCCCTATTCAGGGAACACCCCTATTAAAAAGGCACTTTCATGTGAAACAAACTACTGTAGAGGAAATATGTTTTAAGATTATGGTGAACTTCTATTTAGGTGGGGTGGGGGGGGGGGGGGGGAACCCACATTAATGGAATACTTTGTTGGGTCATGAAGGTGGTGGAACCCTTAATAGGGATTGTACTGTATAAAAGAAATTTACCTTTGGGAGCTTTGACAAAACCTTTGGAAGTCCTTTGAAGAACTGTGACTTTTGAAGATTATCACGTTGATACAAAGAGTCTAAATATTGAAGGGTCATTGCACCAACATCATCAAAATATGGAATCTATCAACCAATAAACAAATACAACATAAAGAAAAAACAAACACCACCAAGATGTAACTTAAATAGACTATTTCATTATCATTGTATATACTGTATATATTTTAATATTAATATCATATAGATTTATATAGCACGTTTGAAAGTGACAAATTGCTTATCGAAAATGCTTCTGGAATATCCCTTACAGTTACAATACAAGGTTTGATCCTTTAAAAAACTGTAGAAATTATTATTAATTAGCATTATACAATATTTGTTCGTTAAGGTTACAATTACATATTTTGCTGCATTGGTAATTATTAAACTTGACCATAAGTTTGAACATTAATAGATTAATTAGAAATTCACCTTGGTCATTTGGTCAGCATCTGGACGAACGGTAGATGTCATACTTAGTAGCATCTTTACATATTCCTTTAAACCATCTGGAAGTTTACTTAATTTGGCCATATTTAGATTACGTATTACCTGTAAAAGAAATAAAGATTTTACATAGATATACAGAGCTGTAAGAGAGACTTATTGCCTTTGCGACCTTTAGTAATGTTAAGAAACTGTGAGTGAGTTTCGGTTGTATTGCAATTGGAAAATCACCAGTTAAATATGGTTTATATGTTGCTGTATTCCCCAATCACACTTAAGTGAGATATTTCCTTTAAATATTAAAAGTATTTCACTTAACTCAATAAATATTTAAGTATTGCCTTTAAATTGTATTTTTTGTTTCCCTTAGCCTAAGTGTGAATGGTGAATATGGCCCCTACAGGCCAACTGTATTTCTTAGAAAAATAGATATTGTTGGCAACACTCTTAGAGTTATTATAGAGTTGCACAATTGTAGTTGTTGTTAAGTGTGAATAGTTTGTAACAGAGTGGACTGCAATACATTTGGCTTTATTGAAGGGAATAGAAAACGTCTGAAATTTATTTTATGTCTTTAGGCACATGCAGTCAAGGATTTAACCAATAGTAAATTAATCGCTGTCCTATCAGATAGGTGGTAATCCCTCTGTATTTTACTATTTTCACTATAGTAGAAATAATGCCTCCTACCTCATTAACTTTTGTTTTGAACAATCTCACATCATTGTTACATGTGTAAAGCATTTTTCCAGAATTCAGCAATGTATACGTAAGCATTCCCAATGAAAACAGGTCGCTAGACGTATCACATGACATAGTCATGATATATTCCGGAGCCAAGTAGTTCAGGTTTGGTTGTGCATGTGGAGTCATCTCACTACTCCATTCTCTATGGCTAAAAGTTGGCTAGAAAATGTAGTACTTTTCATTTAATAAATTTCTTGAAATTTTGGCTACAACACGTTTAAAACACTGGTTTTTGTTCAATAAATAAGACTCTTGAAATTAATTTATTTAGTAACTAATTAAAAATATAATTGCCTTGTATATATATGCTTTTGAACATCGAATTAAGGGAAACTATGCTAAATAGGCCTATATAAATATATATTATAATTTGATATGTTTCATTGTGCAATTGGGACTGGACAGTTTTAGGTGTTTACCACTTCTTTGTCCTATCCTTCACTAAGTGTGTGTTCTGGCTATTTTTTTCTGTATGTACATTTTAGTGAGAAGTTGAATAAATAAAATTAATTGATTAATTTCATGCTACTGTTGATTCTGAACTTTTACTGTGAACTGTATACCTAGTGGTTATGGCCAAGCATTTTAGCAGGATATTTCAAATTATAACACTGCAAATGTTTAGAAAATCCTTTATGTCATTAACTGAACAACTTTGTATGAGTGTATAGGTACCTCTTGGTCCTGTGGACTAGATGATGATATGCAAAAGTCAAAGCCTGCTAGTTTCCAAGCACCATTTGAATTCAGCATAACACTCTCTGGACAGACATTCCCATGAACCATTTTCACATCATTATGCAAAAATGCAAGAGCTTCCGTCACCTAGATAAAAATAAAGCAATCATTTTGAAATTATAAAAATTAAAAAAGAAAACAAGATTGATTTCCATTAATGCTTAAATTAGGTATTCTTCTGAAAGCAACACAGCACAACATCCCATCTGAAGGATAGGTTAAAGCTTCTTGCACAAACGTACAAAAGAAGGAAGTGACGTGGCATGTATCAAATGTAATGCCTTCTCACACACAAATATTGAAATTGTTGATCGTGCTAACTTAGAATCAGAATATATTACTGTATTGATTATGTGGTTAGTATTATTGAATTGGTAGTAATTAGACTTATATAGACACAACACAAAACCAGAGTAAAATGGCCTGAAAAGCATCATGTCAGAAGACAAGATGCGTAACTGATGATGATGAAAAAATCAGCAGATTCTTTACCTGAAGCAAACCATACTTGACTTCCACATCAAAAAGTTCATGACCTTTGTATTCAGGTGGTGGTGGAGATGGCATGTTCTCAGAGCTACCCAATAGGTTTACAAGACTTGCAAATACTGGCTCAGTTGCAAACGCAAGGCTATCTCTGAAAACATTAACATTTTACTTTTAGGGGTAAAGTTGTAATGCTACAGTCTATCTTCTCTTCATAAGATGCTATGTACAATTCATAAGATGCTATGTACAATTCATAAAGTTGCCTAAAAAAATTGGCCTACAGTCATTGCAATACAGATATGATATATTGTCATTTAAACATCAAGAATACAATAAATAATATTTTATATAAAATATTTAACTAAAGTACATTGTCTGTCCTGTATGACAAATCAAATGGTTATCTACTCGTTAATCAATTTTCATACTAACCGAGATTCTTCCAGTGGATGCTGAACCGTAAGTATACGTGGATGGCGTAAACGAGTAAGACGAGTGACTCCTTGTCGTAACACTTGTAAAACAACATCACGGTCTTTACGTATGAACTGTTCCAGTAGGCGTTTTTCAAATACAAATACTGCTACTTCCTGTTTAAATAAATGTTGAGAAATGTCAATATGCTGTAAAATGCCACCTGATTTACATTATTGGCATGTTTGACTATGCCAGTGGTCACTTCCTACCTGTTTCGTAGATCTTTTGTATGCATGATACACTTTCCACAGACATCCTGGTCCCGCACTCCCGATGTGCCGTGCAATATCAAACTCTCGATTTATAGGATTTCCAATAAGGCCTCCGACAGTACTCTTCAATTTGTTAAACATATCCATGGTTACACAGTATTTTTCAGCAAGTTGTTTCTGAGATAAAAAAAATATTGTACTCTGTCTGTACAGTATGTGAGGACTGACCTACAAAGTACAAAGGTGAATCATATTTTGCATCAAGCTCGTTAGTGTTACGCTTTTTTAGTACTGTGTTACTTTGACTGTACTCACCAATTGCCTAGGGCTAGACTAGGACATGGTAGGTAATGGTAGGTAGGAGGCTATGAAAGGAATTTTTAAGTATTATTCTTCATACAAAATACAAGAAGTTTATTTTATCGTAACCGCCGGTCAGCCTATTATATACCAGCTAAAAAGCGGCCTAAATACTATCTACTACTAGGCTAGTCCTAAGTAGGTCCTGGGCCCCTAGCTAGGCCTAAATGGCATAAGGCTATGCCTACCTTAGGCCTAGCCTAGATAGTAGGGATGCCATGCCTACCTTATTAGGCCTAGCCTAGATAGTCTAGATAGTAGGGCGATAGCCTAGTAGGGGCTAGCTAGGCTAGTAGTCTAGGCCTAGCCTAGTAGGCCTCTAGGCTAGGCTAGGTTAGGCCCTACTAGGCCTAGCCTAGTTACTAGTAGGCCTAGAGGCTAGCTACCTAGCCTACCTAGAGCCTAGGCCTAGAAATAGACTTTTTTTAAATCAAAATGGGTCAATTTATGTATTATTAATGTTATATATAATTATACTACTACTACCTAGACCTAGTAATAGGCTAGGGTTCTAGCCTAGTTTATTCCAGATACACTATTCCTAATTACAATAACAGTTACCTTCAAAAGCAAAAGCCTAGCCCAATAAATAGGCCCGTGTGGCATATACGGTACGTAAGTGGTGATGGTGTCGCGGTGGCTCTTCTCTTACGTCGGGGGATGGTATAGAAAAAACACAGAGGAGGAAGGAGGCCTAGGCTCTAAGAAGTGACGTCACTGCCGTTACTCATTTCAAACTATGGAACGCAAATAATGTCAGAAAAGCTAATTAATCAAACAATACGAATCATCAGCATCAAACACTCAGATGTACAAATTAGTGATAAACCATTGAGTTATATCTCCATGAGTGAACCTGATACCACTTGGTTAAAACAGATTAAATTAGAGAATATGAGTATTGACTATAAGGAATGGTATGATAAAGCAAAATCAAAGTCATCCCTAAGTGATAGATCATGGAGGTATACCTCCATGGATAGATTATGTAAAATATAAAGGAGAACCCGGAAGTTTGAAAAGTACAGGCTATTAGATCAACTAATTTCTTGGGTATCAACCTTAAATTTAAAGCCCGTACACTAACTCCCTTGAACTTGAAGGAAGAAAAATTGTCGTGGTCAGCTGAATTTACTGGCATTTGTAAATTGTGCAGCGATTATAAAAAAGAAACAGTTGACCACTTTCTTTTTTAATGCGCTGGTCTTACACAAAAATAAGAGACTTAAAAAACAAACTAATTTATTGCGGACTCTACTACTACTTGGGAAGACTTTGATAAGGGATCTCTTGTATATAATCACCACTTGTTCCTTGACAATGTAATTTTTGTACTAAACAATATTTGACCATTTCATGGACCTATAGGAAGGAAGTTTTACAAAAACTATGTCACCTAATTACCTACCACCAAGTATATTGTTTATTGTATTTTTTTAACTATATATATATATTTCTTTTTCTTTTGTATTTGTATCATCTTGCACATGTGTAGTTTGTACTATGGCGCTTCCTCCATGTTTTATTGTTTGTAGTAGGCCTATAAGTTTTTAGTATTTTTTTTTCTTTCGTTACTTATATGTTTTGTTTTCTTACATTATTTTGCTCATTTGTTTTATTGTTTTATTTTGGTTGCACCACTAACGACAATGTGTGCCACTGATAAAAAAAAGCGATGACCAATAAATAAATAAATAATAAATAATATGGAAGCTGAAGAAGGTGGTAAGATTTAGTTTTTACTGCTTTCTAGAAGAAAAATAATTTTGCACAGTTTGCGTGCCACATATCGAAATGTGAAAGCAGTCGTTGAAAAATGGTAACCAATGTCATCAATCAAAAAATAAAAGTTTGTTTACAACATCATAAATCAATGCTTTTCATCATTAGATAGTATTTATTTTATTATTTTTTGCCATTCTCATACTGTACATAATTGCATGTAATTTATAAAGGCTATACAATGCCCAACCAAGACTTTATTCCTAGCTAGGCCTAGCCTAGTTAGCCCTCCCAAGGCACTGTCTGGCACTGTAGACTGGAAACATGAAGCTTCTCAGATGTTAATACACAACAAAGTCGATTCGCTAACATGAGAGTAGTCTTTAATTTTAACAGTTATAAGGCGCCCAATTGGATAATTAGTAATTTTTATCAATTTAATCTTATCTGAATCTTTTTGTTTACCAATAATAAACCAGATAGCCTAACCTTAGTAGCTTCCTGAATAATAATAAAAATTAATTATTATATTAGGCCTGGCTGGTGGGCCTATAATTTATATGATTATGAAACCCTACCCTAGATTTCCAAAATAATTATAAATATATTGAAATAATGTAATTACATAATTGTAGTATTCGATTGGGAACTTTTGTTGTCAACGTAAAGATTCGTTGAGTACTTTTTGTATTCGAATTGTAAATTTGTGCTCAACAGAAAGTCATTCGAATAGAAAACGTTGACAACGAAAGCTTTTTTGTTAAGAACAATCTCAACGCTCAAAATACTCCATTAAAGAAGTACTCAACGGAAAAACTACTCAACGGTACACTCGAATACGACAAATGTTAATTTCATGATAGGCTTAGGCCTAAGTGTATGCATAATTTGTTCTTCAGTCATTATTAAATTTATATCATTTTTATTTTGCAGTTAAATGAAGCTTTTGCATAACAATACATTCAACAATGGCTGAAATTAAGACATATTGCCGTGTAAAGCCTACAAACAAGATATCCAGATTCTACAATTGGGAAAATGACAAGGTCATGATTGGGGTGCGCTCAAGTGGAGCAAGTCAGGGAGATGGTGACTTAATCATGCATGACACACAGTTTTCACATGTGTTTGGTCCGACAGTTACCCAGTCTGAAATATTTGACGTCGTTGCTTCAAATATTATTGAAGGTTTAATTTTATATAAATCTAATAATATAAAAAATATTTTGGATGAGGCTAACTGTCAAAGTTTTCAATTATAGGCATGGTCGACTGAGAGTGCCAATTTTTCTGTCCACATGGTCAACATTGATGTGGGGCTATCGGCATTGTTGACTGTGCATCAAGTTTATTGTTTCCTTTATGGCATGGTTAACCAGATGTCATACATTCGTTGCTTTCAGAAGGGTCACCTTTATTATATCTTCTCTTTAGGTTGTTTAGCTGGCTACAATGGCACCATATTTGCATATGGTCAGACAGGCTCAGGCAAGACCTACACTATTGAAGGCAGCTCAAAATGCTATGCTGATAGAGGAATGGCACCACGGTAGGGATATGAAGAAACCAACCATCTTAAACTAGACTTTTATCACCCTCTTGCTCTTAATTTCAATGTGATTTCACTATTAATGGAAGCACTCATTTGACAGATTGCACAATTCCAACAACCAGGTTGTATCATTGCACTGCAGTATCATTGCAACTGGCCATGTTTACATCCCGAGAAGGCTCACATCATCTGCAGTATTCTGGATTTATAAAGGACGTAATGTTGTGAAACCGCTAAACGCTGTACAAATTATTACCCTGGTCATACACCCATAATGTATCTATTAATCGCAAAGTTGTATCTTAACCTCATCCGGTTCCCATTTGTACACCAAGTGTCTTGCCCAAGAACAAACGCACTGCAACAAGCGTTAGATTCAAACCTAGTAGTAATAGACCTTACGACCAGTAGTCCAACATCCAACAACTTGCGCCGCACGCACTCAGATATACTGTAGTAGTATATGCCTAACCAGTTCATTGTTGCTTTTTTTAAGGGCACTATCTGCTGTTTACCAATGCATAGACAAAATGAAACACTTGGACTTTACTGTTCATGTCTCCTACTTGGAGATTTATCAAGAAACTGGCTATGACCTTTTGAACCCAACTGCAAGAATGCCAGGAGTTGTAGCACACCTTCCAAAGGTATTCTACAATTAATGTTTCTCTGTTTGATAATGTCAACAATTTCCAAGTTAAACTAATTTCTTGTATATCAACAGACTACTGTAAAACAAGAAACTTTTAAACAAATTAAGCTTTCGCGAATTTTTTCACGAGTGATTGAAATTCGTAAAAGTTCCATGCCGTGAATAACTTTCAGAACGTACATTAGGCCTTGTTACAGTATTTACTTTATTTTTCAAATTTCCGAAAGTTTCATGTCACAAAAGTTTCTAGTTTTACAGTGTGCCTTGATTTCAAGAAAATTGATGATACATTGGTGGCAACACAAACCCAAGGCTGATATATTAAAAAGCACATTCGCTTTGATCTATTTATATATACCAAGTATCTCAGTTTCAGGTTTATTTGATATGCTAATAATACTAATTTAAGTCATTTTAACCATGCATTGTGATACATACTGTTATACAAATAATGTATAGTGTTTACCGTAAAATAATAATTTAGTTGCTTCTAAATTTTAAAATTTAGAGTGAATGAGTGGCCGAGCGGTTAAGACAGTGGAACCATAATTACGTAGCCATAACATCGGCAGGGGTTCGAGGCTCACTCACTCCATGGTTCTGGTGGTAGAACGAGTCTTCTCGGATAAGGACTATAAATCGTAGGTCCAGTGTACACAAATAGCTCGTGTGCACTTTAAAGAACCTAGTACATCTTTCAAGACGAGTAGGGGGTTACCCCGGTGTATTAGTACATCACAGCCACTGATCACCAACTGGGCCCTCTGGGAGACCAGTCTTTGACTGAAGAGGTTACCCAGTATAAATGTTTATTTCAATTAAATTATTCATGTGAATTAATATCAAACAGTTTAACATTCTTATTTTGTTGCCAGGTGTCAGTCCGAGATGGTCCAGGAAAAACCTGCATCATTCGTAACCTTTCAACCCATCTAGCTGCAGACGAGAATATTGCTCAGAATTTATTACACCAGGGGAGACTGAGTCGTCGTGTGGCAGAAACACCAATGAATCAACGCTCCTCACGGTCTCACGCTATTTTCACAATATACGTGACAGCACATGATAAGAAATCTGACATTATTCGAAAGTAAGCACTCCGTTTACAAGTAATACACTTTGTATGTTAATAATATCATTAATAATCAATTACCAGTCAGATTGGTGTTCACAATAATAATGGTTTATAATTATGTTCCTGTTGACTGGTTGTATGAGAAATTCCCTGTGTGTTGATTGCTGTACAGTAGATTGTCATACTTAAACAATTACTGTAAATGTGACACAGAATACTGCACTATGGGCCAGGCTTAGTTATTTCCCCCGGTATTTAAACCGTATGTCCAGTATACTGAGTTTGTCTGTGTGAACTTTAAAAGAACCCATTTCATCATTTGAGATGAGTATGGGTTATCCCAGTGAACTGGTTTACAAAATAGCTGTTTAGGGGGGTTAACACCTATCTGATAGGACAGTGATTAATTTACTTGGTGCCTAATACATAAAATTAAATTTGATTTAATATTAGGTCAAAGCTTCACCTTGTGGATCTAGCTGGATCTGAACGTGCTGCAAAGTCATCCATCAAAGGTAACCAGCTTGCCGAAGTGAAATCAATCAACTTATCATTACATCACCTTGAGGGCGTGATTATAGCGTTGCAGAAAACAGTACAAAGTGAACGAAAGGAACGAAGACAGAGAAGCAAAAGTGCAGGGCCTTTCCGCCAAAAAAGGTGAATACAGAATGAAAACCTCAAAATTATAATCAGGCAAAATAACTGATTATTAAAGCAATAAACTACCAACTATGAACATCCTAAGTTACTGTATATAAATTAAGGTTCAATGTTTTACATGTATGTTTATTAATACCAAATCAATACAGTAAAATAATAATAATTAGGGAGTTTTTGCACAAGCACATAAACGTGAACTTCAACAGATGACGTCAATATCGTACTCATTTGCATAACAGTTCAGCAAACATTTGCGTTAACACAGACGTATAGATTGCAAAACATGTCGCGCACGCAACATACGCATCTTGCATTAAAACAAATCATGGAATGACTTCGCCTAAAGACTTAACCTAGCTAAGCATTTTAAAATTCAAATTCAAATTCAAAAAACTTTATTGTCAAACTCATGAATGGCTTTAAACTTTGGCTGAAAGTACTCGCATTAAAATTGTCTAAAAACATTGTTGCACAAACAGTAAAAAAGAATAAAATCACATAAAACTGAGAACAAGATGTCATATTATACAGATATTGACTGCTTAGAGGTTAAATATAAGATTTGACATCCCCGAGGGAATGATATTAAGTTCGAGGGAATATATATTTCCCGAAGCGCCAGCTGAGGGAAATATATATTCCCCGAGAACTTAATATCATTCCCGAGGGGATGTCAAATCTTATATTTAACCGATATAAAAGGCAATATCTGTTATATTATATAGCCAAGAACAAGTCTGCTGGGTTGGGTGAAGCTAGGCTAGGCCTCCTATAGTATTTGTATTGTATTTAAAACAAGCCTGCCTAGACACCTTACCTTGCGAAGAATAATATACAGATAATTACTAATTGATGATTCCTTGGCAATAAAATATTCACTTAGGCCTAGGTCGTTTAAATTAACAGAAGAATTTCCATCAATAAGCCTATTAATAATAATATTATAATCAGGTAGGCCGAATAAACAATTCGTCTTCTCTCGATCTTCGAGGAGCCGAATCACCGGATGTTCAGCGCGTACTAGTTACTAGGTTACTACCGTGAGTATTGACCAATCACAAACGGTGTTTCATCACATTTAGGGTGGACTTATAACAAATGAGGGCGCTATGTATGCATAGCTTAAATAGTTTAGAAGATTAATTTCTTCAAGCAAATTCCGTGGCCCAGCGGATGAAGCGTTGCCTTGCGATGGAGTGACAATTCCACCCGAGTTCAAGATCGAGTAGATGACTTTTGTTTATTTATCGGCAAACTCGAGTGTTGCACACGAAAATTACACAGTCAATATCATCGTACTCGAGAATTTATATGATTAATGACAGGGGACACGATTATTACGCGAAAATTACACAGTCAATATCATCGTTCTCGAGGATATATACGATTTACGATCCTCGCAGCGGTAGTCATGTGATGCAGTTTCAACCAATCACGTTCGCGTATTTACATAGGCTATGTAATATAAAAAGTTAAAAGAGGGCACAAAAATACAAATCTGCTTTGATTGCGATGCACAATTATTTGGCTTAATTAAAAACATTGCTTTAAACTTGTGAATACTGTATAGTTATCAGTTTTTATCAGTTTTTTTTTGTAGATTTTCATTGTCTGTTGTTTTTGCAGAATCAACAGTGCAAGTAGTACACGATCACTTCCTTATGGCAGACGAAGTACAGGAGAAATGACAAATCATAGACATATACCATACAGGAACTCCTTACTGACAATGATTCTTAAAGATAGTCTGGGTAAATATTAACATAGTATAGGAGTTCGTTTAAGGTTTACATGGCGAAATCAATATGTTGATATAAAGTATAGAATTGCTCAAGATACTTTATTCTATTTCATTGATTTATCTCTCAAGCTCTGTCCACACTATCAAACTTTATGTGACAAAAAAATGTGTTGTGCCTATTTATGGACACGATGATGTCATATTACTACCATATTTGGGCACATCACACTTATTCTGTCACATATAGTTTGATAGTGTCAGGATGATCCTGAAAACATAAAAACAGTACAACAAAACATTAAAAGATAGATATACACTTTTAAAATTGTGTAAAAATAACTACTAGTGTTCATGATGATAGAATTGATTGATTTTGGTAAAATTTGATATCTTACTACAGTAGTATGTCCCCAGAGAACCATTAAAAACATTTATACTGTTTCCAGATGTGTTTACTCCTATTAATTAAACATACTGTACTCATAGACTGGTTAAAAAATTCAAAATTGTTGTCAAACATGTGAAATATTTGGTTGGACGCAAACAAACTCACAACCTGCACATTGTATACACCAACTTCATCTGTTTAACATATCTTGTTTTCAATACTATTATGCTATACTATTTGTAGGGGGAAACTGTTTGACAGCAATGGTAGCTACTCTTTCTGTAGAAGACATCAACTTTGGTGAAAGCTTGTCAACTTGTAGATTTTCACAACGTGTTGCTTGTATTAAAAACCATGCAAGGTATGGGAAATTGTTACATTTTTTTTCTGATTCTGATATCTGCGTTGAAAAATTGACTGCTCTATTTTAACAATAACAAATAGAGCAGTATATTTTTTATCGAATTTCGGTTATAAGTATTTTCTTTTTATTCCAGTCGTAATGAAGAATTGGATGATAAGACGATAATTAGGAGGTTAAGAATGAGAATTCTTGAACTTGAGAAAGAAATTAACAATTTAAAAAGAGGGATAGAAAGTACACAACATCATATAACTGAGGTAGGACTATGACAAGCAATGGAAATACAATATCAATTTAGATTCAAAAAGAAAGTAATAATATTATTCGTTGTTTAATATAGCGCTTTATTGCATGATAATTTGCATTAATTACTTATTTTTTAACACGTATGGAAACATACTCCCATAATGCAGCTAATAATCAACGCAATGTTATGTCTGAATCTAACCGTGTACCCATTTATACACCTGGGTGGAGAGAGGGAAACGCAATTCAAGTGTCTTGCCTAAGGATACAAGCAATGCGACGAGAGATGGAATCGCACGATCATTAATCCAACATCCAACACATTGCACCACACGCCCTTACAAATAATAGACCATAGGTTGAATTTAGTTTCTTTTATTATTATTTTATGATATACAATATTATTTTATGCAGCCGTAACACAATAGACATTGTGTTCATTCGTGCATACAATGACCCCAAAATATTGTCCTAAGAGGATTGTCCACTTTATGTAGCTGCTCAAATAAAACCAATGTAACTCTGTTTATATTTGACATTTTACAATTTAAATTCTCAGGATATTAACAATAGAAACAGTAACTATTCAGAGTGCAAAAAAAAACAGGTGATTTCCCAGAATGCTGTGAGTCTAGCTGACCCTGCTGATGTACTGGTAACCGATCCTGTTGTTAGTCAAGAAACCAGAAAGTTGTGCATCGGTGTTATGCATGGATTCATCGGGGGAAAGATCAAAGACCCAGTATCATCTGGTAAAGTTTTTCTAACATTTCACTGATGATAATGCATTATTAAATTATTTAATCTCAGATTTTTGCAAGTTTGTTTGTTATTTATATGTAGGTAACCTCTTCAGCCAAAGACTGGTCTCCCAGAGGGCCCAGATATTATCAGTGGCTGTATTAATGCACTATTTCAATATTTCCAACTATATTGATAGTAAGAATAATGAATAATTTTTTCATGGTACAGGAATAAAAAATGTGACTCAGTTTAGAGTTTGTCTCAAACTTCTTCGAGAAATGTTGATGAGGTCATATGGTGTAGGTCACAGGTCAAAGAGTAAACAAGAGGTTCAAAAACATCCAAATTCCAAATCAGTTAAAAGCTCTGAAATAAGGTATTCTTTAATTATAATATCGTTTCTATATTTTCTAGAGTAGTACCATATTGCATTGATACTTATTTTTAGTTTTATTATGTTGAACCACAAAAAAAAAGTTTAACCAAGGAAAGGAAAATTGAATGTATTTAACCTAGGCAATCTAACAACAGGACACTGAGCTTGCCTTACCAAGATAGGAACTCGTAACAGTCTTTTGATCTTATGTCTGGCTGCGACAAATACCAAATTACTGTACTATGCACATATTCTCTGCAGCGTGTTGTCTGCTAAAGAGCATGGAACTGATCGTGTCGCAGCCACAGATATACCCTTTGATCTCCGGAGCTCAGCAAACTCAAGAGTTTGCCAACAAGAGGTTGCTAGTCTAAACTAGGGTATGATGTAAATTTGTGAGTTATAATTGCAATAACTTTGACATTCACTCTTATTTCAACGATTACTTTATTTTATATATTTCTTTTCAGGTCATCAATGTCTCCTAATTTGCAGGATAAAAAGGAGCGCTATGTATCCCCGTTTGAAAAGAAGCGAGAAAATGCAATACAAAAAGTTGGCGCACGAGTAGATCGCAGACAAACTGATCAGAAACTGCAGCAGAAGAACCTTATAGAATATCAAACAAATATTCGTGAACAACAACTTATGTTGCTGAAAAAAGAAATAAAGTATGATTTATTTTGTAGTAACTATAGGGATATTGTGGTAGAAAATTATACATTTACATTGATTGTTTGATGTTTGATTGATTCAGAGAAGAGTGAGATTGACACTATTTATATCGCAAAATTTGTTTTAGAAAAAAAAACCTGTGGTAACACTGGTAACATTAAAAGAAAAAAGTAATCATTTTCTCCAATAGCGATAGATATAAGATGAATAAAACACAGTCAGTTCCTTTATATTTGAAAAAAAAACAGTATAAACATTTCACAAATGATGTGCCCAAAAATGGTAGTGATATGAAATCATCATGTCCAATCACATTTTTTTGTCACATAAAGTCACACTTTATGTAAAAAAAAATGTGATGTGCCCATATATGGACACGATGATGTCATATCACTACCATATTTAGACACATCACACTTTTTTGTCAAACTAGTTTGATAGTGTAGACAGAGCTTTAGATGGTTTAAACAAGCATGTCAACCACCAAACTATGTGTCTGTATTTTAACAATACTTTATTTTGCTTTTTTTAACAGTGGGAAAGTTTTAAAGTTGAGGTCTAAAATCGGCAGGCAGCACACATTACTACACAATCTTAAGCAAGGTTTAGGTGATGATGACAAAGAGATTGAATTTGAGGAAATAGCATTAAAACAGCTGATAAAGCGAAGGGTAATCAAAGTGTGAATTTCAATCACTTAAGCTCTGTTTTACAAAAACAGTATATGGTAGTGATTTGATATCATCATGTCCATTTTGGTGCACATCACATAAAGTTTGATAATGTAGACAGAGTTTAACATTACTCTGTTTTAATGTTGCATACCACAAATTGTCATTTTTATTTGTTATTGCGTATGATGTTGCTCATAATAATACATATATTGAACTTTGACAGTTAGGAAAATAGGCCATTTCAAAAACATATTTTGGCACACATGGGGTGTCATACCTATACTTAAACCGCATTCTAGTTGTGGAAAAAATCTTAAAGGAAAAATAACAACATAAAAAAAAACTGCAAACTTGTGGCATGTCTGCCTATTTTGTCTACTGTAAAGTCTTATAGTACAAATAGTTTTTAGAAAGGAAAATTGATTTTACATTTTTTTTATAGACGCAATATGAAAGCAGACTTCAAGTTGTGAGTGAACAATTGAAAATCATTAATCAACATAACAAGCTTCAAAACAAAGTTGAAAATAGTAGCGTCAAGATGACCAAAAAAGTGGCAGAAGAATCCGGTAAAGAACCATTTATCAGTCCACATATTAAGGAAGATCGAAAGGAAGTGGAATTAGACATTACTGACTCCTCTAAAGAACGAGCGACTAAACATGTTCGTGGAGGCAGTGGAAAGGTCAATACACGGAAAGTACTGGAGATCCTTAAAACAGAGGAAAAGAAGCAAGAAAAGGTATAGTACTGGTATTTTAGTATCATCTCTTATATGGTAATTCTTATAAAACCTGTTGTGATTGTCACAACCAAATTTTAGGTTCGAAATTGATTTCAGTTACCAATAGATTTATGAGTTCTTTTTCTGATAACTGGTGGAATTGAGGATTTTGTGGGGCTCAGGCCCTAAAAATTGTAGAATAAAGTGTTGAACCATGTCCTTTTGCAATGTATCTTGAATCGACCTATACTGATGTACAACAAGACATCATTACATGTCGTGAATTAAATGTGGCTTAATGGTTATACTGTATTTATACTGTAACTTACAGTAACAGTTATACAATGTATTATATTATGTATATTTTCTTACAGATTCAATCAGTTTTGGATGATGTTCGCTTTGAAACAGTAAACAGCCATCTTGCTCTTAAGGAACAATCAACAAGACAAAAACTAAGAGAATTAAAAGAAAAGTTACAACAATCAAAAGAAAAAAACAATAAAGCAGATCATTTTGATTCTACAAGCATTCAAATGATGCCAGGCACTGGTGGTGCTTCTAATATAAATGTTAAGGAAGTGATCAACAATACTACTAATGACAATATATTATCTTCCTCTGTCAATAATGCATATGAAGCACCAAACCTCTATAAATATCCGCCAGAAAGTGCAGAGAACAAAACATTTCAAAAAGCTAGCTTCCAGGAATCTGTCTTCCAAGGATCTGTCTTCCAAGATGTCAAAGAAACTCTAAATACCTCTTCTGGTTCTGTCACCAGCAATTTCTCTAAGAATGACGGTGCTCAAAACATTACAATAACTTCTCCAGATATGTCTTCCAGGATGTCATTCGACTCTGCATTAGATTCCATGTTGAAAGATATCTCCATTGAAAGATGCAGTACACCAGATGCCATGATTACAACTGCTGTCAAGAACTCTGAGTCACCAGATTTAGAAAGTCACATATTTCATTCTTCCAAGGTAAATGGCTTCCTGAGATTGCCACACAAGACTGCTCAAGGATCTTATCGATCTTTACCCGCAAAGACAGAAGACTTCAGTGAACTTCAACAGAAACTATCAAAGTATTTAGGGCAGTCTTCCACTCACAAGATAAGACCAGCTATGATGAATATAACAGGTAAGACATGTAATAATCATTGATTCAAGTTTGTTTCTTTTTCTTATACAAGTATTCATTTTTGGTGTTGGTTTTTTTATCAGGTGTAAAACATGGCAGTGTTTATTCAACAACCAGCATACCATCTTTTCAATCGACTGAATTCCTAACATCTTCAATGCAATCTAACATAGGTCGTCAAGGTATGGATAGCTCTATCCAAGGTTCCACAACAACACTGACTTCTTTAGCTTCTTTTTCTTCTGACAAAGAAAGTCTTTATGATAGAGGGAGTTTCCTATCTGACAAAATAAATCCATCGTCACCAGAAAGTTTTGTATCGAGAAAGAGTTTGTCATTTGATAAGAAGAGTTCGCCACTTGACAGTCAGGATATTTTTAGCACATCATTTCCGTCATCTAGACCTGAAAACCTTTTAATAAGGAATGAAAATTCATTTGACCTGCAGTCAGACTATTTTGACTCCTCTAAACCAACTAAGTCTCTTTCTAAACCTTCAGAGGTGACCGACAGAGAAAGAGAAGCCTGTTTTATAAAAGCGGCAAAGGAAAATAGATTACGAGTGAATAAGATTCGGCAAGCTCAGAGATCTGCTGCAGTCATCCAGAAAGCATGGAAGAATTACCGTAATAAAAAATTGACAATGTATTGAAGTACTGTAGCTTATAAGAGAGTCCCACTTGAGAATTACTTTATACTCAATATTATGTCAGAGTAGGGCAAACATCTGACAAATTACTCCTCGACGCAAAGCTACTCCACAGTAGTTAAAATCACAATCCTGTTGGTGAAGTACCCCCGATGATGTTAGGAGAATATAATATCTCCTGCTTACTTGGGATTGATCTAACCCTAGCGGTCAGTGCAAGCTTGTTGGTCTAGAGGAATGATTGCTAGTGATCTGGAAGTCGTGGGTTCAAGTCCCACCCGAGAATAACTTGAAAATACAATGCTCAAATACAGTACTTCTCACGGGAAACTGAAGGAACGAACTAATCCAATATGTGATAGACAATGCATGCCATAGACGTTGGTTTGACCTTCAGTAGGTTGTTCATTGAATTGCATCACCTGTAGCATCAGTATTTTATTTTTAGTTGCCTTATAATTTAGTGTTGCGCTACAAGTAATGTGCATGTGTGTACACAGCACACATGTATACACAGACGACTGTTGTAGTTTGGGTTTTTTAATTAGACTACAATTGTAAAATCACCTTTACTCTTATGAAATTAGGATTTTGGAGATAAATCCTGCCAAAGACATAGAGATTGATTCAACTACTGTGCCAGAATCCATATGTCAAGTTGATTGACATGTGTTATGAAATATCTTTCAATTTACACACACATTTATAAACCTAATGCAGTGGACTGTATATTATAAGTCATGAACATAGCTTTGGGAAGTATTTGGTAGATTTAAAAAGATGAACTTAAGACATGATCTACAAGTCCCTGTCAATGTTTGTCTACCTTTGCTCTGGCAGTGTGTGTTAACATTTCTATATCTGTTCCACAATCTTTGTTTCAACATAGCTGGTGCTGCAAACGTTGGTTTAATGAGAAACTAAAATCTGCTACTCATACTTCATTTAACAGTGTTGTTTCTGCATTTCATACATTGGCCTCAACATTTTTTGTGTGTTAATTTTGGTATAATGGACTATATACTTTTTTTTATATTAAATCTCTCTGTAATAGAGGGGTTTCGCAATCTTACGAATACGATAACGGATATGTCACGCACACGTATTCGTTTTCGTAAGCCATAAAAAAATCTGTTTCGCATGGCAACGAAATATTGAGGCGTGTCCAAAATATGACTGTGGTAAATTTGAGCGAAGCGCAGGTACGTGTTGCTTGGTGCTTGGCTGCCTAGGCCTAGCGTAACATCAAATCGAGTGAGGACTTTAAAAACTGCTATTTATCAAAATTGACTTGGCATTTTAGTAAATTACTTTCAATAAATCTATAATTATATTATAATCATGAATCATTCCTGATTCAAATGCAAAATGTGCAAAATAGATCAAAAAATATACTCGTTTTGTAGTTACGAATATGACTGGTGATATTCGTCAACACAAATACGCTTTACGAATATGAAATGGGGATCAGCTCAAAAGTTTCACAAATGTATGACGTATCCGTTTTCGTTATCGTATTCGTAAGGTTGCGAAACCTCCCTATTGTCTCTGCATTCACTTTAATCTTGTAATTTTTCATTTTGTTCTGCTGTGTCTTTAGAGAAAATACACACTTCACACTTACAGTTTATGTGCTCCTAGATCAACTACTGTTAATTGAGTCTTTTGTATTGTCTGCATGAACCTAATCGGCTTCTTCATTTTGTTCTGCTGTGCCTTTTCACTTAAAATACATTTCATTTTATCACTTTTAACAATAAAACAGAACCATAAAGTAAATTTTATTATTAAACAAAGTATAAAAATATTATCTTTTATATTCTTTTGGCTAAAAAATGACTTAATTTTTTGTGTGTAGAACTACACAGGAGAATAAACCAGATCCAATATAATATATAAACTTAATTGCTTAAAATAAACATATTTTTCTATCGCTTCTCTATATAACTCCTAGAGGTGGATAATTTAAATGTATAAAATATAAAAAAGCATTGGTGGGAGTTTCTTCTCAAACTCGTATATTATTGGTATCTTGCTGTAGTTTTATCCATGGAACCCAGTTGCCACCATGTAACTTGGGGTCTGCATTTAAATCTGCATCTACATTGGCAGCAGGTACAACGGTAGGAAGAATTTCATCAAGCCTTGACTTCAGTTCTGAGACAATTTCTGTAAAAGTAAAGATTTCAAAAGCTGTTAATATAATAGCAAAAAATGCATTTTGTATAAAACCTGCACAAAGCAAACATTTATATGATTGTTGAGTTGGCATTCTGCCTTGTTTAGAGGTAATCTTCTAAATAGTAGGAAGCTTTTGATGTTGATGACCTAGGAACTAGGATAGGTCATTTGGAAGTGCTTCCTCTACATCTTTTTGATCCAGTCAATGACACAATACTGTAGGCTAGGCCATAGGTTTTAGGTCATGACCTAGGAACTAGGATAGGTCATTTGGAAGTGCTTCCTCTACGTCTTTTTGATCCAGTCAATGACAATAGGTCATTTAGAAGTGCTTCCTCTACATCTTTTTGATCCAGTCAATGACACAATAGGCTAGGCAATAGGTTTTAGGTCATGACCTAGGAACTAGATAGGTCATTTGGAAGTGCTTCGACCTCTACATCTTTTTGATCCAGTCAATGACACAATAGACTAGGCCATAGGTTTTAGGTCATGACCTAAGAACTAGATAGGTCATTTGGAAGTGCTTCCTCTACATCTTTTTGATCCAGTCAATGACACAATAGGCTAGGCCATAGGTTGTAGGTCATGACCTAGGAACTAGATAGGTCATTTAGAAGTGCTTCCTCTACATCTTTTTGATCCAGTCAATGACACAATAGGCTAGGTCATAGGTTGTAGGTCATGACCTAGGAACTAGATAGGTCATTTGGAAGTGCCTCTTCTAATTGTTAGGCCTAAATTAAATGCTTATAAATGTAAATTTGAAACCTTTACTTTCTATGCCAATATAAAATACTGCAATATTCCTTCTTTTTTATGTATTGCTAATGATGTTGTTCCTGATCGATCATGTCCATCATGTAATGATTCTTACCTGGATGGCTATCTGCAATGTTGTAATATTCACATGGGTCATGTTTAACATTGAAGAGGCACGGTGCTTTAAATGGCTGGCAGTTTGTTGTAGCATTATCAGGCTTAGGAAGACATTCAACTCGTGTAGCTCTTTGATCTGGGTTTACTGAAATGTTGGTACAGTATACAAACTATTTGATAAACTGATTTGAGACAGCTTTGGAATTCCAGTTCATTGAATCAATTGTACTATTAAGATGCTTATACCGATATTGGACAGAGATTGGTTCCCTGCCATAGATTATTCATCATATTTAATAAGCATAATACCAGCCCTAGAGCAATAACACACCCCACCCTCCAAATATATATTAAACCCTTCCCAGTACAATTTCTTGTCAAGTTGATACCACAGGGTATGTGTTTGGATGCGGTACAAACTCTCTTACTTATTCAAACAATCTTTATTTCATAAAAAAGTTCTGAATCTGAAAAGTACCTACCTTTTTGTTTGCCTTTTGTTGGATACCAATCATTCCAATCATTAGGCTTAAAGCTATTGACAACCAACTTGTAATCACCTTTTCTCAGTGCAGAGTAGTTCCCAACAGTGTCAATATTATGCAGGATCTCCACCCGAGGGCTTTGTTTTCCACTAAAAATTTATTCAATAAATAAGAAATTGCTAAAGCTACTGACACTGACAGTAAATTTAATAAAAATATACTATACCTACCAATGACGCACCAACAGTTTCAAAAGTTTATTGGTAATTCAAATTTAACACTCAATTCCCTATCAATCACAACACCTGTGACACATTTAGACCCTATTTTATCCTCAGACACATTCATCCATATACATTTTGTTACCCGATGTGGCCGACTAGAGTGTCATAGGTCAGTTGTGAAATGAGTTGTGAATGTTATCCGATTCTACAATACAATCAGGAGCACTGTACTGATATTGGTAACTACTGTATTGTGATATGAGATTCCCACTCGCAAGAGAGTTGATCAATCACGTAAGCAACAGTTTGGATGATCATAATTGTTTGAGATGCGCTTACGTCCTTGTGTTACACCCAAGTGAGGAACCAAACATTATCAGTGATTAACACTGCTGCCAATGAGATTGGGTGTCATGACAACCCGAGCACAGTATTGAATGGTTTTAAGCTCTGTCTACACCATCAAAAATTATTTGACAAACAAATGTGATGTGTCCATATATGTATATGATGTCATATCACTACCATATTTGGGCATATCACTACCAAATTTGGGCTTATCACTACCAAATTTGGGCACATTGTTTTTTTCAAACTAGTTTGACAGTTTACACTATACCTTGAAACTGTGTCCCACTGATTCATGCCATATATGTTCTTCAAGTTCCTGTCATCACCTCCTGCTAACTGGTATATCGTTGGGAACCAATCACAAACATGTATCAATTCTTTTGATACTCTTCCTGGCTTTTTCAACAAAGGGCTATTGACCAAGCCAACCCCACGCACGCCCCCTTCCCATAAAGTGTGCTTGGAGCCCCGCAGTGGTTCATTACTGGCACAGTTTCCATCAAAACCATTTGCTGGCCCACCATTGTCGGTGGTGAAGATAATTACAGAGTTTTCATAAAGACCAGTGGATTTTAAGGTTCTTGTTACGTTGCCAACGCCATCATCTAATGCAGACACCATAGCTAAAATGATTATAAAATGGAGAAAATATACTGGATAATAATTGATTTAAAGACTGTGTGAGTTTGAATTCTGTAATCAACCAAATGTAATAAATAAGAATCATAGGTCTAAATAACAAAACCATTCCTCAATGTATAAACACAGCCATACAGTCATTATGCTTCAATGGTTTCAGTAGTTTCAGTGTCACCAATGAACACTCACTGCATGGGGCAGTGTTCCACCTTTCAGAGAAGTTTATTGGGAATGCACACTTTTCATCAAAATACTCCTTCACCAGTAGTTCTGGTGGTAAATAAGTACTCTTGGATAAAGACACATCTAAGATTTCAATGTACCAAGTTCATCTGTCGGAATAATATGGAGTTACTGGTCATCCCAGCCCTGTCTCCATCATTTCGACAGAAGAACGAGTGCTATTTGGTGCCAGCAGTGGCTATGAGCACTCACTGCCCAAAGCCAGGGGCCCCAGAGCATGAGAAGCCTCAATGCAACTACCTAGTGTTGGCGGGCCCCTCAGGAGTGCAAAACCAGGGGCCTTTGCCACATGCGCTATGCCACTGGGTGGCAGCTCAACATGAAAGGACCCTTAGGGCAGTTGTGTATGTTTGTCAACTGCTCTTTGAGATGATTATTGAATAAATCAATCCATTATTTATCATGAAAATGAAATGGTAAACAGAGAATGGATCAATCCAGTAAAAAGTTTGAATTTATAGTTTATGTGAACCTACCTGCAAATATTTGTCTGTCGTCATCACCTATATCTGGAAATCTATCAATGTATTTTTGTGGAGCCTGTAATATCTGATCTGGGTTACCACTGTGGACAGCTTGGTAAGGTAGATATAGGAACAAAGGCTGTGAGGTGCATTGATGGTAGTATGAAAGAGGAAAATGAGATTATAGAGATTCAATCAGGAGGAACAAAGGCTGTGAGGTGCATAATGAGATTAGAGATTCAATCAGGGAGGAAAAAAGGCTGTGAGGTGCATTGATGGTAGTATGAAAGAGGAGCATGACCTTAAAGAGTTTGATTACCAGAATGTCATTCCTTTTGGAAGCTCATGCCAGCCAAAGCACTGCAAACCAAGAGGTGTCTACTGGGCTACCCTTTTTAAAATGATTTTATGTGATGGCCGTTTATGAAAATGGAATAAAAATATTCAGTACAAGAAATTTCATCAGGATGTTTAAGCAGAGAGCAATCCTGAATTGCGTCTGAACAATTGAACATTTTATGGGAATAACAAAAAAAGCAACCAAACACTTCTGCTTTGTTTACACTATCAAACTAGTGTGATGTGCCCAAATATAGTAGTGGTATGACATCATTGTATCCATTTTATATGGGCACATCACATTTCTTGTCACATAAGTTTGATAGTGTAGACAGAGCTTTACTGACCTTTGTTGAATTGACATGATCCCTAATAATGTTTTCCGCTTGCTCTGTAAATATTTCAGTAGAATATTGGCCGAACACAGGCTTGTAAACTCTGCCATTTTTATGAAAATCAAACCCCCATAGCTGTTAAAATTCAACAATATTTATTATTATAAATTCTTGCACATGTAAACATAAAAACAAGTTAGAATTACTGTTGTACCATCCTCAGTCAGGGGCGGATTCAATGTATGATCAAATTAATAATAATAATAATAATAAACAGTATTTATATAGCGCCTAATGGATCACTGACCCCTCTAGGTGCTTTACATAGGACCTTAACAAATTAGAATATGACAATCTGTCCGATTCTTCGCAAAACTCTGTATTGCTAAGCAATTTCGCAAGTTATAATGCAAAAGATAGGACATGAAATTTAAGTGTAATAGATAAACTGAATGCTAGAAAAGATTTTGGTCAACCAGCTCATTGCAGATTATGTAGAAAAAAAGTTTAAAATCAGAAGAATCATACCAATTTGTTGTCGGCATGAAGATCTGAAGTGTGCTCAAAATAATCCTCCTTTCCAAGGTAGTATCCGAAGGCTGTATCAAACCCTCGTTGCATTGGCAAGTACTCCTCTGCAAAATGACCTAGGTGCCACTACGAGAACGAGAATAAAGATGTTATATCATCTGCCAATTTTGTTTACACTGATGACAACATGGTTTCTGATAAGCTGCTTTAGAAAGGTTCAAGGAACTAGATGGAGATTTGGGTTGAATGTGGCGTTAATTTGTCATTTCAGATAAAATATCAGATAAAGAGAATTGCATTTATATTATGTGTTATGAACAATCAAGAAAGATTACTACTACTAGCATAACAACCAAAACTTCAAGCCCTTCTCAACTTAGAAACCCTCGTTGCATTAAACTTTACTAGTAGCAGTACAAACCTTTAAACAATATTATTGTACAAACTTATTTTGGTTAAACCATCCGACACATTTTACGTACAAAGTGGGTTAAAGTTTATGCATCAGCCAATTGGTTTACCTTTCCCACTATGTGGTTTGAATACCCAAGTGTGCGCAAGTGCTCTGCAATGGTGGTCTCATTAGGTCTCAGACCATAGGGATTTGCTCCTCCAATTGTTCCATGAAACAGGCCTGGAAAAAATTGTTCAACATATGATAGTATTATTCACCTTACTACTCTACCTATCTGGTGTTATTATGGGGTATGGTTATTATTACCCTATAATAATTGTGTAACTCACTAAACAGAAAATATTTTTCGCCTATAATAAAATCGTAATATATATTATTATTACAGCATAATTTTTATACAGTGTACAAACGCATATTAAGACCAAGCCTTCAGGAGAATGGAACCAATGAGGTTGGGCTTGGGGCATGTGCTTTCCTCTTTTTAAAGCTCAGGTACAGGCATGAATTTTAAAAATAATATTTGGTTAATTGTACATAAATCAAATATTTGTAGCAAAAATCAAGACAAAAAAACATGAATTTCCCTTAATATGTTCAAATACTAAATTTTGCAAAATGCTTCCATAAACACCAGAAAGACTTTTTTCAGTAGTTAGGTAGTTAACCTAATGTAATAACATGTCTGGTGACTCCCTAGAAGGTGAAAAAAGATGGTGGATATACGGTGGATAATTTTTGCTATAGCATGAAAATAAAAATCTGAAGTTGAATAAAAATACTAGAAATGTATATATTCAAGTTATATTACCTATATTTAGTCATCTGATTACATTTTTTACCACAATGTTTATTATTCATAGCTTTTTAAAATGCCTCTCTATTTACAAAATTTGTGTACAAAAGAATAGAGATTTTACTGTGTAATTTGAACTGATAAGAAAGTGCTTATTTTCAACAAGCTCGTGTAACAGCACAAATAAAATCCCAAAAATTATGAAACATAGGGGAAACTAGATCGATAATTATTGGAATGTATGATCAATAGAAATTTTTATGAACTACTTTTTAGTATCTATCAATACAATGTTTAGCACTCCCCTGTGAAAAATCCCTGATCATCCCCTGGACTAGCTTTCTGTATTACCATGTTTTATTTTGGTACGAATTGTGAATGTTTTCATCATTGTTCTCAACACACACTTACCGGTGTGGATTGGATGCCGACCCGTCAGAAGAGCGCTACGAGTTGGTGTGCAGATGTGCTGTACATAGTAGTTGGACAGGATGACACCTTCATACGCCAACTGGTCAATATTTGGTGTTGGAATCTGACCAGAACCATGGAAACTAACATCATTCCATCCCTAGATAAAAGGTTTAAAAACTTTCAAATTTTTTTTTTATTTTGAACAAATGAATTGAAATGTGATCTTTTGTTTCATGTAAATCATTTCTCCTTTTACTTATCTATTTGAAAAATATACTGTATTATTTTTCCAACACCTATTACCATTTACCAATTATCGACAGAAAAGAAGAAAAATTTGTAATTTCTGTGCGCTATACATTTATTTATTTATAACACTAGGTGTGGATGCTGCAGGAAATTTCACTTGGATTAGAATCTTTAGTAAAAAATAGATTGGAATACCAATACTTACTAAATCATCGGCCACAATTAGAATAATGTGAGGTTGTTTGTTATTTGCTTTTACAGAACCTAAAATTGTAAACAATAACAAACATAATAACATCTTCAGCGACTGAAAAAGAAAAGCATATATCTTGGAATTAGTTGATACAATACACACGCACTTCTTTCTATGTTAAAAATATGGTTTTGTAATTGAACACCATGGAGTTGAATAAGGCTTCCTTTCGGTTTGGACTTAATTTTAATATTTTTAATATTTAGTATCATGCAACCTGTAGTGTAGCCTAGTGTTGCAAGGATTAATATGTTATACAATGCTAAATTGGTGCGTGACATACATTCCACTCTATCACACACAGCTAGCTCACAACTAACAACAAAGTAGGAGGGGTACAAAAACAAATAAATCAATGCATCATGCTACAAACAACTAAAGAGCTCCACAGACAGAACATCCACTTCGTTTTGTAAAAATCTATTTCTGTGACACTTATGAAAACAGTTAATTGATTACTTACCATACTAAAGTGTGGTTAATTATTTTGTTTATTGTTCAGAGAGTTAGTAGTGAAGTGATGCATGAGTGATCACGACACGGTGTTATCATGTGACTGTTGATTTGGTGTATCACATGATCAAACAATTGATGTGTAGAGTGAAGTAGAGAGCTATATATCCAATACCAAATTGGCGAGTAAATCATGTTTTACTTTAAATTAAATTTATACGCTCTTCCACAAGGTCAATTGTTAGTTATACATACAGACTATATTAAAACAATGATTTTGAACACGTATGGCATTTCTTTGAATTCTTTCCTATTGTCGTTTTGTGGTAATTTACAGCTTTTTATATGTTTAACAAACGTACATAATCAATTGCGTCTGCATCATGCTAGACTACAACTTCCGGTAGTGACGTAATCAGCATATTTTTGGTAATAAAACTTTTTCACTAAGCTAGGGAATCTTCTGATATCAATATTCATTAGACCGTACTTTAGTTAGCCAATCAAAATAAACGTATAAACAATTTTGCGGCGATGTTACATGTTGTTGAGGTAAAATATACTGTGTTTTACAATAACCAATTTGGTTAGAGTAAAACACAATGATAAAGAATAGGAAACATTTAATAATATGATAAATGACATTTACATAGCAATTTATCACTGTGTTTTACTATAACCAATTTGGTTAGAGTAAAACACAATGATAAAGAATAGGAAACGTTTAATAATATGATAAATGTCATTACATAGCAATTTATCACTGTGTTTTACTATAACTAATTTGGTTAGAGTAAAACACAATGATATAGAATAGGAAACATTTAATAATATGATAAATGACATTTACATAGCAATTTAGCACTGTGTTTTACTATAACCAATTTGGTTACAGTAAAACACAATGATAAAGAATAGGAAACATTTAATAATATGATATATGACATTCACATAGCAATTTAGCACTGTGTTTTACTATAACCAATTTGGTTAAAGTAAAACACAATGATAAAGAATAGGAAACATTTAATAATATGATAAATGACATTTACATAGCAATTTAGCACTGTGTTTTACTATAACCAATTTGGTTAAAGTAAAGCAGAATGATAAAGAATAGGAATTTAATAATATGATATATGACATTTACATAGCAATTTAGCACTGTGTTTTACTATAACCAATTTGGTTAGAGTAAAACACAATGATAAAGAATAGGAAACATTTAATAATAATGATTATTTACATAGCAATTTAGCACTGTGTTTTACTATAACCAATTTGGTTATAGTAAAACACAATGATATAGAATAGGAAACATTTAATAATATGATAAATGACATTTACATAGCAATTTATCACTGTGTTTTACTATAACCAATTTGGTTATGGTAAAGCACAATGATATAGAATAGGAAACATTTAATAATATTATGATAAATGACATTTACATAGCAATTTAGCACTGTGTTTTACTATAACCAATTTGGTTATGGTAAAGCACAATGATATAGAATAGGAAACATTCAATAATATGATAAATGACATTTACATAGCAATTTAGCACTGTGTTTTACTATAACCAATTTGGTTAGAGTAAAACATAATGATAAAGAATAGAAAACATTTAATAATTTGATAAATGACATTCACATAGCAATTTAGCACTGTGTTTTACTATAACCAATTTGGTTATGGTAAAGCACAATGATATAGAATAGGAAACATTTAATAATAATGATTATTTACATAGCAATTTAGCACTGTGTTTTACTATAACCAATTTGATTATGGTAAAACACAATGATAAAGAATAGGAAACATTTAATAATAATGATTATTTACATAGCAATTTAGCACAATGTTTTACTATAACCAATTTGGTTAGAGTAAAACACAATGATAAAGAATAGGAAACATTTAATAATAATGATTATTTACATAGCAATTTAGCACAATGTTTTACTATAACCAATTTGATTAGAGTAAAACACAATGATATAGAATAGGAACATTTAATAACATGATAAATGACATTCACATAGAAATTTAGCACTGTGTTTTACTATAACCAATTTGATTAGAGTAAAGCACAATGATAAAGAATAGGAAACATTTAATAATATGATAAATGACATTTACATAGCAATTTAGCACTGTGTTTTACTATAACCAATTTGATTAGAGTAAAGCACAATGATAAAGAATAGGAAACATTTAATAATATGATAAATGACATTTACATAGCAATTTAGCACTGTGTTTTACTATAAACAATTTGGTTAAAGTAAAGCAGAATGATAAAGAATAGGAATTTAATAATATGATAAATGACATTTACATAGCAATTTAGCACTGTGTTTTACTATAACCAATTTGGTTAGAGTAAAACACAATGATAAAGAATAGGAAACATTTAATAATATGATATATGACATTCACATAGCAATTTAGCATTGTGTTTTACTATAACCAATTTGGTTAGAGTAAAACACAATGATATAGAATAGGAAACATTTAATAATTTGATAAATGACATTTACATAGCAATTTAGCACTGTGTTTTACTATAACCAATTTGGTTAAAGTAAAACACAATGATAAAGAATAGGAAACATTTAATAATATGATAAATGACATTTACATAGCAATTTAGCACTGTGTTTTACTATAACCAATTTGGTTAAAGTAAAGCAGAATGATAAAGAATAGGAATTTAATAATATGATATATGACATTTACATAGCAATTTAGCACTGTGTTTTGCTATAACCAATTTGGTTAGAGTAAAACACAATGATAAAGAATAGGAAACATTTAATAATAATGATTATTTACATAGCAATTTAGCACTGTGTTTTACTATAACCAATTTGGTTATAGTAAAACACAATGATATAGAATAGGAAACATTTAATAATATGATAAATGACATTTACATAGCAATGTATCACTGTGTTTTACTATAACCAATTTGGTTATGGTAAAGCACAATGATATAGAATAGGAAACATTTAATAATATGATAAATGACATTTACATAGCAATTTAGCACTGTGTTTTACTATAACCAATTTGGTTATGGTAAAGCACAATGATATAGAATAGGAAACATTCAATAATATGATAAATGACTTACATAGCAATTTAGCACTGTGTTTTACTATAAACAATTTGGTTAAAGTAAAACACAATGATAAAGAATATGAAACATTTAATAATTTGATAAATGACATTCACATAGCAATTTAGCACTGTGTTTTACTATAACCAATTTGGTTATGGTAAAGCACAATGATATAGAATAGGAAACATTTAATAGTAGTTATGATAAATGACATTTACATAGCAATTTAGCACTGTGTTTTACTATAACCAATTTGGTTATGGTAAAGCACAATGATATAGAATAGGAAACATTTAATAATAATGATTATTTACATAGCAATTTAGCACTGTGTTTTACTATAACCAATTTGGTTATGGTAAAGCACAATGATATAGAATAGGAAACATTTAATAATATGATAAATGACTTACATAGCAATTTAGCACTGTGTTTTACTATAAACAATTTGGTTAAAGTAAAACACAATGATATAGAATATGAAACATTTAATAATTTGATAAATGACATTCACATAGCAATTTAGCACTGTGTTTTACTATAACCAATTTGGTTATGGTAAAGCACAATGATATAGAATAGGAAACATTTAATAATAGTTATGATAAATGACATTTACATAGCAATTTAGCACTGTGTTTTACTATAACCAATTTGGTTATGGTAAAGCACAATGATATAGAATAGGAAACATTTAATAATAATGATTATTTACATAGCAATTTAGCACTGTGTTTTACTATAACCAATTTGATTATGGTAAAACACAATGATAAAGAATAGGAAACATTTAATAATAATGATTATTTACATAGCAATTTAGCACAATGTTTTACTATAACCAATTTGGTTAGAGTAAAACACAATGATAAAGAATAGGAAACATTTAATAATAATGATTATTTACATAGCAATTTAGCACAATGTTTTACTATAACCAATTTGATTAGAGTAAAACACAATGATATAGAATAGGAACATTTAATAACATGATAAATGACATTCACATAGAAATTTAGCACTGTGTTTTACTATAACCAATTTGATTAGAGTAAAGCACAATGATAAAGAATAGGAAACATTTAATAATATGATAAATGACATTTACATAGTAATTTATCACTGTGTTTTACTATAACCAATTTGGTTAGAGTAAAACATTTTAACTATGATAAATGATATTTAGCACTGTGCTGGATACAGTAAAACACAAATAAAGAATAGGAAACATATAATAATATGATACATTTACATACAAATTTAGTATTGTGTTTTACTATAGCCAATTTGGTTACAGTAAAACACAATGATAATGAAACATTTATTATATGATGTTATTTACATAGCAAAATATTATATTAAACATATCTTATTATCTAAACGTTATGATAAAGAATAGGATACATATAATGTAATAATATAATAAATACAAGTTACATAGTTTATCATCTTGTTTTACAGAACCAATTTGGTGACACAGTTAAACACAGTGATAAAGAATAGATACTGTTTTAGGTTATATAACCCTAACCCTAGTTTAAAGCGATATAATACATTCATCGCGAAAAAGTACGTATCGTATTCAGAAACTTTTGAAATTTGTTAGATATGTTTAATAGGTTCTTACGTCTATAAAACAAACAAAAAATATAAATTTCACAAAAAATTCGTGATTTTAATAATTTGCATTTCTAAAAATGTACACTTATGAAATACCATACATTTTCCAACACATTTTTACTTCATTGATGATTCCCAGAAATCAAAATAAAACAAATTATGATATTTCTTTTACGTTATAGATGTAAGAACCTATATTGAACATGTACCAAATTTCAAACGTTTTTTAAGACGATACGTATTTTTATCGATGAATTAAGTATGTGATCGCTTCAAACTAGGGTTAGGGTTAAATAACCTAACAGTTCCATTCTTTAACACTGTGTTTAACTTTTAACCAAATTGGTTTTAGTACAACACAATGATAAACTATGTACATTTTATTTTTCATATTACATTATAGGATACATATAATGTAATAATAATAAATACAAGTTACATAGTTTATCATCTTGTTTTACAGAACCAATTTGGTGACACAGTTAAACACAGTGATAAAGAATAGACACTGTTTTAGGTTATATAACTCTAACCCTAGTTTGAAGCGATCACATACTTAATTCATCGCGAAAAAATACGTATCGTATTCAGAAACATTTGAAATTTGGTAAATATGTTCAATAGGTTCTTACGTCTATAAAACAAACAAAAAATAAAAGTTTCAAGACAAATTCGTGATTTTAATAATTTGCATTTCTAAACATTTACACTTATGAAAGACAATACATTTCCAACACATTTTTACTTCATTGATGATTCCCAGAAATCAAAATAAAACTATTAGGATATTTCTTTTGCATTATAGATGTAAGAACCTATATTGAACATATCTACCCAATATCAAACGTTTTTCAAGACGATACGTATTTTTAGCGATGAATATTAAATATGTGATCGCTTCAAACTAGGGTTAGGGTTAAATAAACTAAAACAGTTCTATTCTTTATCACTCACTGTGTTTAACTTTTAACCCAAATGGTTATAGTAAAACACAATGATAAACTTATATGTAAATTTTATTTTTCATAACATAAAATGTTTGATATTCTTTATAATATTTAATATTATATTTTAGGCCTACTATTAATGACGTATAAATGCACACTATACATCTGAAATAACTTTCTACTTCATTGGCGATTCTTACCAAAAAAAAAGAACTAATTTTGTTATGTATATAGAGCAACCTATTATAACATGTCTTGTATGATTTTTATCTCGTTTCAATTACATTTTATACTACAATTCAAATGAAAAAGCATCACAAAAAAATACGTCTGGTATTCAAAAAGTTTCTAAACTCGGTACACAGAAAAAACGAATATGTTGAAAATGTATGGTCTTTCATAAGTGTGAATTTTTAGAAATGCAAATAATGGAAATCATCGATTTGTCTTGAAATTTATAATTTGTTTTGTCTTATTGAACATATCTATACAAAATGTCAAACGTTTCTGAATACGATACGTTTTTTTTCTCGATGAATTTATAATGTCGCTTCAAACTAGAGGGTAGGGTAGTAACCTAACAAGTATCTATTCTTTATCACTATGTTTAACTGTGTAACCATATTGGTTCTAATAAAAAACAATGATAAACTATGTAAATTGTATCTTTCATATATTACATTTTTGCCAAAAAATGTTTTTTTATCCTCATTTTAATATTTTGGTAATGTAATTCACATGCATAAAGTTTTGTATCCAAAAATTGTTTATTCTTGGGTAGAAATGAGGAAATAAATAGTATTCCTGTATAATATAATAATCAATAATAAAGTATTTAAAAAAGTGTTGTGTAAACGAACGTTTTTTACGCTTCGAATTTTCTGTTACATTATGTTTGAATTGAAGCTACAAATATTGAATCATGGACCTATAAATTAGTAATTTATAGGTCCATGATTGAACATATCGTCACTCACCACACATTTTTTGTTTTGTATTTCGAAAGTATTTATTCTAAAGAACAATTGATGCAAACATCAACTGCGTATCTTATTTCATTAATTAATTATATTAATTATAATTTGGCGATTATTCGTCACACGAAGCGTCGAATATCGATTCGTCTCGTCATATGGGAAGAAAACGTGCATTGCGCACACTGTTTACGCGCCTCAACAATAAACGGCGAATATGCGATTCGTCACTAATTATGGAACGCCGTTTTACACAAGTTTTTGGCGATGATAAAAATTGCGTCGATGATGAAATTGCGTCGATGAAAATTGCATCGACGCAAT
Organism: Antedon mediterranea; assembly: GCF_964355755.1. Lineage (NCBI taxonomy): Eukaryota > Metazoa > Echinodermata > Crinoidea > Comatulida > Antedonidae > Antedon > Antedon mediterranea. The sequence continues at coordinate 18,353,849 of NC_092676.1, forward strand.
GTAGATTGCGTCGATGCAATGTAGATTGCGTCGACGCAATTTACATTTTGCGTCGATGAAAATTGCATCGATGAAAATTGCGTCGATGAAAATTGCGTCGATGAAAACTGCATCGATGAAAATTGCGTCGATGAAAACTGCATCGATGAAAATTGATGTGATGAATTTAATTGATTATGAAAATTCCAAATGGTTTTAATTCAATCAATGATGAAAATGACTACTAGTAAAGTAAATGATGATGTTAATAATGATGTTAATGTTATTATGTTGCTAAAAATTGACGGTTTCTGAATATTTTGATATGATAAACATGTTTACCGCTTGCGCTAGCGCGCGTTATAGACAAGCGCACAGTGAGCGCGCACTAAAACAATGTTGAAATATATGCACTGATTAACATTTTAGTGATTTATTGTCAACACATTTTAGCAATGGATCCATTATTGTCCTTTCGGACACATTATATCTTCTAGCTAATTGCTTCCGTTAATCCACCAGTTCAGTACATAAAATTCAGATGTCCAGCATCCATGACATCATATTCAAATCATACCAGCAGGGAGATCGCAATTTTCATCGATGAAAACTGCATCGATAGAAAATTTTTTTTTTTCATCGATGCAGTTTTCATCGATGCAGTTTTCATCGACGCAATTTTCATCGACGCAATTTTCGTCACATTAACGCAATTTTTATTACATCGACGCAATTTTCATCGACGCAATGTTCATCACATCGACTTAAATTTTCATTACATCAATACTATATTCATCGACGCAATTTTCATCACATCGACGCAATTTTCATTGCATCATCGACGCGATTTTATCATCGCCTAAACTGGCATTCCATACTAATTGAGTGTGATCTGATTGGTGTATTATAAATAAATTCATCGCGATGAATTTTTCAGTAGATGTAATGAGACAGTTCAGTAGATGTAATGACAGTTAATTTAATTGTTCTGCTCTTTTTGTACAAATCTATACTACTTTATATTATGGATTTTGTAGTACTGTTAAAATTATTAAATCTCTGGAAGTGTGTTTTACGAGTATGTCCGCAAATTTATGCGTTTACGGTTTTAAAATGTGAGTTTTAAATAGCGAACATGATCTTGTTAGGTGCACTACGCACGCAGTATTCCAAAATGTCTTACTAATTGGGAGAAAATCATATTGTATCATATCATATTATATCCATTCTTTAAATTGGTATAGTAAAACACAGTGCTAGCAATGTATCATATTATTAAATGTTTCCTATTCTTTATCATTGTGTTTTACTCTAACCAAATTGGTTATACAGTAGTAAAACACAGTGCTAAATTGCTATGTAAATGTAATTTATTATATTATTAAATGTTTCCTATTCTATATCATTGTGTTTTACTCTAACCAAATTGGTTATAGTAAAACACAGTGCTAAATTGCTATGTAAATGTAATTTATCATATTATTAAATGTTTCTTATTCTTTATCATTGTGTTTTACTATAACCAAATTGGTTATAGTAAAACACAGTGCTAAATTGCTATGTAAATGTAATTTATTATATTATTAAATGTTTCCTATTCTATATCATTGTGTTTTACTTTAACCAAATTGGTTATAGTAAAACACAGTGCTAAATTGCTATGTAAATGTTATATATCATATTATTAAATGTTTCCTATTCTATATCATTCTGCTTTACTTTAACCAAATTGGTTATAGTAAAACACAGTGCTAAATTGCTATGTAAATGTAATTTATTATATTATTAAATATTTCCTATTCTTTATCATTGTGTTTTACTCTAACCAAATTGGTTATAGTAAAACACAGTGCTAAATTGCTATGTAAATGTCATTTATCATATTATTAAATGTTTCCTATTCTTTATCATTGTGTTTTACTATAACCAAATTGGTTATAGTAAAACACAGTGCTAAATTGCTATGTAAATGTCATTTATCATATTATTAAATTCCTATTCTTTATCATTCTGCTTTACTTTAATCAAATTGGTATAGTAAAACACAGTGCTAAATTGCTATGTAAATGTCATTTATCATGTTATTAAATGTTTCCTATTCTATATCATTGTGTTTTACTCTAATCAAATTGGTATAGTAAAACACAGTGCTAAATTGCTATGTGAATGTCATTTATCATATTTTTAAATGTTTCCTATTCTTTATCATTGTGTTTAACTCTAACCAAATTGGTTATAGTAAAACACAGTGCTAAATTGCTATGTAAATGTTATATATCATATTATTAAATTCCTATTCTTTATCATTGTGTTTTACTCTAACCAAATTGGTTATAGTAAAACACAGTGCTAAATTGCTATGTAAATGTTATATATCATATTATTAAATTCCTATTCTATATAATTGTGTTTTACTTTAACCAAATTGGTTATAGTAAAACACAGTGCTAAATTGCTATGTAAATGTTATATATCATATTATTAAATGTTTCCTATTCTTTATCATTGTGTTTTACTCTAACCAAATTGGTTATAGTAAAACACAGTGCTAAATTGCTATGTAAATGTCATTTATCATGTTATTAAATGTTTCTTATTCTTTATCATTGTGTTTTACTCTAACCAAATTGGTTATAGTAAAACACAGTGCTAAATTGCTATGTAAATGTAATTTATCATATTATTAAATGTTTCCTATTCTATATCATTGTGCTTTACCATAACCAAATTGGTATAGTAAAACACAGTGCTAAATTGCTATGTGAATGTCATTTATCATATTTTTAAATGTTTCCTATTCTTTATCATTGTGTTTAACTCTAACCAAATTGGTTATAGTAAAACACAGTGCTAAATTGCTATGTAAATGTTATATATCATATTATTAAATTCCTATTCTTTATCATTGTGTTTTACTCTAACCAAATTGGTTATACAGTAGTAAAACACAGTGCTAAATTGCTATGTGAATGTCATTTATCAAATTATTAAATGTTTTCTATTCTTTATCATTATTTTTTACTCTAACCAAATTGGTTATAGTAAAACACAGTGCTAAATTGCTATGTAAATGTTATATATCATATTATTAAATTCCTATTCTATATCATTGTGTTTTACTTTAACCAAATTGGTTATAGTAAAACACAGTGCTAAATTGCTATGTAAATGTTATATATCATATTATTAAATGTTTCCTATTCTTTATCATTGTGTTTTACTCTAACCAAATTGGTTATAGTAAAACACAGTGCTAAATTGCTATGTAAATGTCATTTATCATGTTATTAAATGTTTCTTATTCTTTATCATTGTGTTTTACTCTAACCAAATTGGTTATAGTAAAACACAGTGCTAAATTGCTATGTAAATGTAATTTATCATATTATTAAATGTTTCCTATTCTTTATCATTGTGTTTTACTCTAACCAAATTGGTTATAATTTATTTAATTTCATTTCAAAAGACATTTACCTAAATTGCTATTTAAATGTCATTTATCAAATTATTAAATGTTTCCTATTATTTATCTGGTTATATAGTAAAACACTGTGCTAAATTGCTATTGTATAAGGACGAGTTCCGAGAAGATGTATTCAAAGCTACAACCAATCAGAACAGTGTTAATCAATATAATCCATGGCTACAGCCAATCAGAAACGTCCAAATCGCAATAACCCCTAGGCTAATAGAAATTATTGGTCCGAGTAGCCTTTTCAACCAGACGTTGCGAGGTTTAAAAAGTAAAACATGATTTACTCGCCAGTTTGGTATAGTTTATATACCTGAAGTAGATGAGTGCCTGGTTCACGAAAATCCTCAAGCAAAACCATTGTTTAGCCATTTTAATGTAATCATGTTATTTTAGTTTAATATATGTAAGTACTTATCTTAAATGTTGAATTGAATCAGTAAACTTGTTTCTTGAGAAATTAATTTATCGACAAATACTGTGTTGTTTGTCTACTACTACAGTTACACAACACAACACACACATAACAGTCCAATGTCGGTTATTAATTTATAATACTGTATTATGTTATGTCTAGGGGTGCCTTAATAAGTTGAGAGAGTTAGGTAGCCGAGAAGAATATGATTTTTTTTTATAGATATTTGAGACACAAACCGTCAGAACATGGATGGTGCAACAATGATCAGACTGGTTGACCAGCCTACTAGAAACCATTTAGCTCGGCCTATTGTATTGTTAGTTATACTAATTCCACTTTCACCAAGACGTTTACCTCCCCATGCCTAAATCAGCAGGTTCTCGCCTTGTCTGAAATTTTCAATTTTCACCACCCATCCCAATTCCTTGCACAGATCTTCATATTTTATATAAATAATTATATTTAAAGCATCTTTGTCTCATCTGTTTTTAACCTCTCGCTACGGCCTTGTCTAAAGTCTTTTTTTGTTCATTAATACAGTAGATGAAAATGTTGACCACCAGTGAAGGACGCTTATTCTCAGTATTTCTAACTGTTTTTTGTGTGTGGATTGTCACTGCCCAGAAACAACCAAATATTATATTTATTGTTGCTGATGACTTGGTAAAGTGCAAAATATTCTTTAAAAGCATGTCTAGTCAAGGGTCGGATGCAAGAATTTTGTATATATATAATTTAATGTTAGCTATAATTTAAAAAGGGAAAACTTGCACCTCTAGTGCTACCCAGCCACTGAATCCGTCTCTGGTAGTTATGTAATATACATGCCCACCCATCCTGCCCCACCTCCTCCCTCCAAAGTAAAAAAATTAAAAAAAATTATTTATCAAATTTTCCTGTAAAATGAATGTATTTTATTTAATGTTCAGGTACATTCAACAACATTATACACATTTTAAAACCCTTTCTACTGATATTCCAATTTTATTTAAAACATACTATTGTCCCTTGTTTATTAAATAGCACTAAAGGCTTTATGTTATCAACATTGAACACATCCACTGTCATATTTTATTCAAAACATACTATTGTCTCTTGTTTATTAAATAGCACTAAAGGCTTTATGTTATCAACATTGAACACATCCACTGTCATATTTTTTTCTTTTTCACATAAATGAGTATCAAATTTGTCACTTTAGGGATGGAATGATGTGAGTTTCCATGGCTCAGAACAGATTCCAACACCAAATATTGATAAGTTAGCATACGAAGGAGTTATTCTCTTCAATTACTATGTGCAGCCAATTTGTACCCCAACACGTAGTGCAATAATGACAGGCAGACATCCTATACATACAGGTAATTTATAATACAAAATGATTTATTGTGGTAAGAAAATTCTAATCTTAGGAATAATTTCCTTTTTAAGTTCTGTCTACACTATCTGTGATGTGCCCATGGATATGAAGATGTCATATCACTACCATGTTTGGGCATATCACTACCATATCACTACTCTTTTTGTCAAACTAGTTTGAAAGTGAGACAATTTAGACATGGTTTTTTTTTTTAAATTAATTTAGGCATCAAATACCAAAACCGGCATCATACTAAACCATAATAATTGATTGTTTATTTTGTACAGTAAACAGTAATGATTGGTTTATTTTATTTGAGCTTTAAAAAAGTTTTTATATTGTACTAAAATAAATCCAAAAAGATTTTTTCAGAAAAAAAGGCCAATTCTTAGTAGCCGCAATGCAAAACACTACTTTTGTTAATATTTGTTCTGGTATTTGTAGTGTGGTATTTTAAGCGGAACCAGGTCCATTGATGATATTTATTTTATGGTAGTCTTATATCTTGACAGGATTGTATCATAACGTTATTATGGGTCAAGAGCCATTTGGCCTCAGACCAAATGAGACCACTGTTGCTCAGTATCTTCATGACTTAAATTATTCCACAGTAATGATTGGAAAGGTGTGTTATTACTAATTAACTAAGTTGTGTTTAATTACCAAGTTTGAGGAAGTCTTTAGTCCTTTCATTTATAACAATCATGATCTGCAACAACAGTTAAAAAGTTGATGTTTCTGCTAAGGTACTCAAGTGTTATTCTGTAGAATGTTAAGCATCAGTTTACATTCAACTGGGTGAGGAGTGTTGGACATTGATCTTGAGATCCAGTGGCGTAACGCAGAGGCCCCTGGTTTAGGAACCCTAAGTGGCCCTCCAACTCTGGGTTTAGCCAGTGAGCGCTCATAGCCGTTACGCCACTGTTGAGATCATGAGTTTGAATGCTTGTCGCTTTGCTTGTATTATTGAGAAGCCCATAATTACAATACAATACAAAAATGTAATCTGTAAACTGACAGAGTGTTCTAGATGGCATATAATAAATAATGCAGATTCAAAATAAGCGGCCCTTCGAGTTGTTAATGAAGGCTTGGCTGACCATTCCAACATTATCGAGAACTTGTTTGAATATTGTGTTTGTATTTCGATTACGCTTCGAGCATTTTTCATCTTGGAAGAATAGCTTTTTCGTCATCTGATCCGATTGGAAGGTTTGGAAGAGGAATGGGGTTCTGCATCAGCAACATTTTTTGCATCACGACATAATTATTATACATGTTTAGAAACAATATGAAATCTTACAAAATGTGTAGAAATAAATAAAAATAATAACTTCAGTTCATCAATAGTAGTCTGTTTTGACTTTACCCTTTGACCCGTAAAATTGTGCTTTTCAGGCTTATTTCATAGTGTAATAACGGCTGCCCAGCCAGATGGACTTAGGCCAAATGAGACCACTATCCCTGAACACTTACGCCAACTTGGTTATGAAAACCACATGGTTGGCAAGGTAGGTTTTTATAAAAAGATAATGTTTATTCCAATTAAAAAGTAAATTATAAAATATAATTACAACAAAAATAAATATGACAATCACAAGCAGTCACCCTAATAAAAAGAAAGGATACATTATATACTGTACAGTATATCAAAAAATTGAATATATTGTAATGTTTTTGGCAGACGTCTGTCGCGAATGAATATTCATCACAGAAGCCTCGAACACAATACAAAAATTAAATACATTAAAAATAAATTCATTACTATAAATTATAATAGATATTCAATTATGTTCAATCGGGAAAAGACAAAAAGCTCAAACATGTATTTTTCTTTGAAAACTCAATAGACAGTACAACAATGACTTCATTAAGAAATACCTTTTAAGAGAAAAAAAAATGTACAGTATGATGTTCATGGAAAGTGCAAACTCTAATGCTCAAATGGACTCTTTTTGTATGTCAACAGTGGCATTTAGGTCATTTTGCCAAAGAATATCTCCCAATAAATCGAGGATTTGATTCAAGTTTTGGATATTACCTAGGAAAAGAGGACTATTGGGAACACACCTCCTCATTCAACTTCTCCAAGGTATAATATTGAGGGATTTGATTTGCAACAGCCGGTAACTAAAATATTCCTTGCATAAGTCAGCTGGGTTAAAAAACAAGACAAGCATCTGAAATAAAATTGTTTAAATTTGACAAACAAAATTCAAAACAAATTTGAGGAATATGACAGAAATTCCATATTATTTTAAGGAATTTGTATTCGTTTGAATGCCATTTACATATGTAAACTAGTCGCTATTTTTGCTGGTAGAAGAAAGATGTATAAATATCTTAATACTAGATGGCGTGTGAAGTGAATAATATTTGTTCACATAATTTACATATAATACTGAAACAGTTTGGCTGTCAGTGATATAATAGTAAATACTTGGCTTTTGCAAATCAACTTCTCTCTTGTGTTTTTAAATTTATGCATGACTGTTTCCTATATAATAATTATATTTTCCTTCCCTTTCTTTTAATTATTTTTTTCATTGGTTCATTTGTTTACCTTTTTCAATTATTTTATTGATTCATCATATTAATTGTATAATTTTACCAGACATAAATTCTCCACCTGTGGGAGGTTAATACCTCATTTTTGCGATCACATAAAATTTACCAAACTACAGCTAGAGATTTGAATGTTTAATTCTATATTAGCATTTTTTATGATTATAGATATTTTTGTTTTGATGGAGAGGGATGTCTAATCTCTAAAAGTTGTCATCTTTTCCATACTGCTTCTTTAGCTCTGTCTACACTATCAAACTTTATGTGACAAAAAAATGTGATATGTCATATCACTACCATATTTGGGCCATCACACTTTTTTTTGTCAAACTAGTTTAGTAGTGTAGAGACAGAGCTTTGATATAAACAGTTTTCTGCATGGTTTTTGTAAGTTCTAAATCAATACACAGCATGTATTTACCAGAGGTTTTAGTGCTGCTTCAAGTGCCTATCTTGGTTTTACCAGTTGGTGAAATAGATTTTTGAAGTCCAGAATAGAAAAGTGTATGATATCTAGTTGGCCAGTTTCTTCTAATGTACAGGATAATCCCTACTTTGTATCAAAGGTTTACTATAGTATTATTAGTTAAACTGTCTTTACTATAAGAAATGGAGACCCACTTGATAGTTTGATTTAGTTCGCTTTTGGGAATCCGGTCTCTCTCTATTGTTTGTTTTTTTTTGTTATAATTATGTGAGACGAAATAAATGAAATGAAATGAAATGTAATATTGCACACATGACCAACAACTTAACATCTCATCTGGAGATAATGAATACTGCTGCAGCCTATTCATGAATTGTTTCAATTGTCTAAGTAGCATTGTAGTCTTCAATTATAATTTGTTGTATTGTTTATTTTTATAGCATGGTGTATTTTGATGTGAAGTATAGTATTTAGATGTGCGACACATAATGTGTGTGGTCGATTCTTAATAAGGTACTTGTCTATTAATCCCAGTGTTCAAGGGTTACTTCTTGTCTATTAATCCCAGTGTTCAAGGGTTACTTCTTGTCAAATACCAGGATTTTTGTTATACTGTATGGTTATGTTGAGTATCATGTATATTGCCACCTTTTAGTTTTTGAGACCTTAGCAGAACATCCTAATTTTATTTTGCTAAATTTAAATTGAAAAATGCATTTAGAATGACATGAAATGACTAAAGACTTCTAAAAATAATTTTAATAATATCACTATAAAATATTCATTGTATTAATATTTTATGAACAATTTAATTTAATATTGCAGATATTGTCATTTTTTAACATTACACAGTAACTTAAACTTTTTAAAAATAATAGCCAGTTTAAAGCTTTAATTGATCCAAACATAAACTATTGCAAAACTATCCATTGATTTTATCATCAATCATTTGTCATGTTCAGTGGCATTTAGGATTCTTTGCCAAAGAGTACACGCCCACGTATCGTGGCTTTGACTACCATTTGGGCTACTACACGGGTAAAGAAGATTACTTTGTGCATACATCAAATGAACACATTGCAGGAGATAAAGTGAGTATGTTATGCTGTCAAAACCTGGTTATCCTCATAGTACAGTTGGCTCTGTACCTGAAGTATTCTAGGCTAAAATTGTGTTCTGTGGTCTTATGTTTCAAGCAATATGGAGCTATATTGTGTATAGGGAGAGTTTGATATCAGTGCCATCTTGTCATCATGGAGGATAGACAAAATATGTAATATTCTAATTGTCTCTTCCTTTAAAGGATGTTAAGCTGTTGTTTCTGTGTATATAAATACATTATAAAAGAAATTGGTGTCTCATAGTGTATCGATAATGGTATTAGCAGAGGACTGATTTGAATTCTCTTGGTTTTATTTTTATATTAACACTTTATGATATACATGGTTATTTGGTTCACTAATATAAAATGAGTTGGATGTATTCTAATTCACTGCCATTATAGGTGCTCTTGTCTGCCTGCAGAGGCCCTAATTGTTGTTGATGGATTTAACTTTAAGTCTAAATTGTTTGTATGTATGTAATCACAGATAACAACTTTAATATTACCTTTATTTATACTGTATGAGTTCAATACTGTTACGGTCAAATTTATAGCAAATCCCTGACAAATACTGTATATAACACTCTGTTCTATACATTACTGTACTTTCTGAATTTAGTTTTGTCTGTTTATGCTTACTCATGTTTTTTAGTTCTTCTTCTATACATATTTTATTGTATTGCTTTTTTTATTTGATCGTTTTTATTGTGCATGCCGCATTCTAAATATAACAAACAATTTAGTAACACTGTTGATGTTAATTTGCCAGCATGCATTCTGGGGATATGACTTCCATAAGAATGGTGAAGTGTACAAACCTGAATTTGGACAGTATTCTACTGAGCTCTACGCAGATGCAGCTATAAATATTTTGAAGAACCATGACACTTCAAAGGTAGAGTTTGAACACATTTCAAAGTGTTTGCTAATTAAATTAATAAATAACCAAATTATCTTGTAAAGCTTTCTAAAAAAAAGTAAAGATGAAGTCTCTCTATTTTGCCATTACTATCCATTGTCCAGGTTGTGAGAATATAGCATCTTCTAATACAATATGCTCTATTTTAAAGAAGCATCGGCAAAAACAGTATCTCTATGTACAACAGTAATGATTAAAATTAGAAAGACTATAGTTTTAATTTTTGAAAACTCTTTTTAGCCACTGTTCTTGTATTTGCCATTCCAAGCTGTTCATAGTGCCAATGAAGATGATCCATTACAGGCTCCTCAGAAGTATATCGATAGATTCCCATACATACAAAATAAGCAAAGAAAAGTATATGCTGGTAAGTCAAGTAGCAATTAAGCTGACTTGTAATACAGAGATGGTGTTACATGATGCCCCATAATACATAAGAAAACTTTATTATCTCCAACAATCCGAAGAAATTACAAGCACTTGCCATCAATCATACTGAAAGAAAATGACCCAATTTTTTATGGAAGTTGAGAATGTGCTGTTTTATTTTTGCCTAAGTAAATACTCACAGAAGATATTTTTTTTTCAATAGCAATGGTTTCGGCACTTGATGATGCTGTTGGAAATGTCACTGCCAGTTTAAAAGAGACCGGACTCTACAATAATTCAGTAATCTTTTTCACGACTGACAACGGCGGCCCCGTTTGTGGGTTCGACTACAACTGTGCAAGTAACTTCCCTCTACGTGGCGTCAAAGCAACTTTGTGGGAGGGAGGTGTTCGCGGTGTTGGTTTGGTTAATAGTCCTTTCTTAAAGAAACCTGGTAGAATTTCTGAAGACCTTGTGCATGTCTGTGACTGGTTGCCAACGATTTATCACTTGGCTGGTGGAGATACAAGTAAACTAAAGAACTTGGATGGATACAACCAGTGGGAAACTATATCAAGGTTTGTACACAAACACATCAGCTCAACACAGACCTTACAAACAACCCGTGATGGCCAAATAAGTCTGGTATTCCAGCAGGTCAGGATTTCAGAATGAATGGCCGATATGCATGTGTGGAACCTTGGGAGATTTTTATGTTCAGGGCCAGCTGAAACTCTAGAAACCTTTGACCTATATTTTCAGTTTCATTTTTTATTTTCAATATAAACAAGTGTCATGAATATAAGCAAAAATGGAAGGATGACCAAAAAAGAGCAAAGTCTATAGTGGCAAATTGTCTGAAACAACAATATACTTTATGTCTGAAGTATCAGTTGCTTGGCAAACAGTACACACTCACAGTATCTGAAAGTCCTTTTGTTTTGCAAATAATCTACAGTATGTTATGTTGTTTAAATACTACTTTTCTACTTGTTACTACTGCATCATCACTTATCTTTACATGCAGAAACTACAATATTTTTATACAGTATCTTGGATATTGGAACAATTTTATTTATGTTCATATATTTATATTCATGTTTCATTTACTAAATTAAAATACTGTAACAAAACGTACATTTTGTTACTTATTTATTCAATTTTGGGTACCTCTTTGCTAAATTGAACAATCTTTTCTGATATTTGTGATAATTTGATGACTTTTTAAATTTTAAATTGATGAATGTGTGTGTTTATATAGTGGTGTGACAAGCCCAAGAAAAGAGGTCATTCACAATATTGATACAGTTGGCAACTTCTCAGCCATCAGGATGGGAGACTATAAGCTTGTTGTCAATAGCAACTACAATGGATCATGGGATGGCTGGTATCCAACTAAAGACGAGGATGAAGGTACAGTATCTTATTTTTTATTTTTCTTATTCATTTTTTTAAAATTTATTTATTAATTCGGTGGGGCTTCTAAAGAGACAATGAAGCTCTATAGCTCGTAGAAGTCCCAGCTTAAAATTTACAACTAAAATAATATCAATGATGTTTCTGGACGGTCATTGTAAGTCTGTGTCCACTTACTGGCATATATTCATAGCAGATATCTACCTGTGTGTGTTTGTACTTTATACCATCTTTTCCTAATTACTTGTAAATAGTTCTTGTTCATCTTTGTAATTAATTATTAAAAATAAAATATTCTGCTGTGTGTTTTCTCATATTATTGAATTTTCTGATTGGAATATGTACCTTAGTGAATGTTGACATTTCCTCTTTCAAACTAATTTTTTTCAGTCAGAATAGTAATAATACAGTAATTAAATTTTCTTTCCGCCAGACTTTGTAATACCCGTAAATGTAAACCCGCAAGCAGCTGTAGTGCACTGTCCACCAAAGCCACCAGATGTAGAGACAAACTGTCAGCCATTCAAAGCACCATGTTTGTTCAATATTAGAAATGATGCTTGTGAATATATCAACATTGCTGCGCAACATCCAGGTAGGCAAAAGAATACAATTATTTGTGATTTTGATACCATTAAAGTTTAAAATGTCAAACGATTTATGTGATTTTTCCAAATGATGTCTGATTTTCCTTGCTGGTGCCATATTTGTTTCAGTAGTGACAGCTTGGAGATTGTCGATTATATTTTGTCTGCAAGCCAAATCAGAGTTGAAACACATTTAACATAGAAGTTTTGTTTAAAAAACCTATTTTGTTTTTCATTAAAAAGGTGATCTTTTTAAGATTTTAGCCTAATTATTTGTTTAAAGTTTGGAACTTTAGTTTGAAGTGACTGTAAGAAATCTGAATTGTAAAAACAAAAATTGTAATCACATTACTTTTGGTAACATAATAATAATGATCTTTTTTAGAAAAAAATTATTTTAATATAATATAAAAAAAATTGATTTTGATTTTCCCAAGTCTGATTTTCCTTGCTGGTGCCATGTTTGTTTCAATAACAGCTTCAAGATTGTAGATACAATATATTTTGTCTTTTTGTAGACATTGTTTCCAAACTGCAAGCCAGGATAGCTGAACTTCTACCAACAGTGGTACCAGCAGCTAACAAGCCTGAAGATGTCAATGCTGATCCCAGATTACATGGAGGAAACTGGGTTCCTTGGATAAATCTAACACAATTTAACGAAGTGTAAATTTTGGAGGTTTTTTTTTCTTTTCATTTTAGCATTTCCTTGATAAATAATTAATACAGTACTACAATTACCTCAATAATTAGTGAAATAAAAACAAAATTCTAATCTAATTTTTAAAATGTAGTATTACATATACACAGAAACAAAAAGGAAAATACAGTTTTAGTAGTAATAAAATAAGAAACATTTTTAAATGAATGAGATTTAAAATAATTATAATTTTATGGGTTTCTAATGGGTGCAACGTTTAATAAATATGCTGATGCTGATTTGATAACGTTGTGATCATCGGCTGCCGAAAGCTCTGTCTGCACTATAAAACTAGTATGATGTGTCCAAATATGGTAGTGATATGACATTATCATGTCTATATATGGGCACATCACATATACTTTGATAGTGTAAACAGAGCTTTAGTCAATATGACATGTCAAGTACACTTTATGATACTGTGGCATTGTCTCTTTCTCTGTGCCGGTATGGGGGACAGGTGTATCTTTGATTATTTCTCTTGTGGAGTCTGCTTGAATAGTGGAATAAAAAGCTCCGGTTACAAGATAAGAACAGAATTGGAAAGTACATAAATTTTCCTTTCTACAATAGGGTTACTTTTTAAAAATTGTTTTTTAAAATTCATTTATTGTTCATTTAAATTATAGTTACCATGATTATAAAATCAACGTATAAATTGCAATATTAAACCATGTAATAGAGTTAGAATACTTGGTTACTAAACACAATATACCATGCTAATGTTAATAGTTCTTTCGTCAACTTCCTTTAAACGATACTAGGCTACCTATATCATTCTAAACGGACAAAATACATCTTTTGATTTCGGCCAAGTGTCATGTATTTAGGTATTCTATGCACCAGCTTGCCATCCGTTGCATGCAACAGTTCCTTGTATATTGTACACTACAATCGGACAAAAAGATCTCCAGCTAATCTCCAACAACTCATTTGCATATTTTTGAATTTATTTATAGAAATGTACAATTTAATCTTACATTATTACTGGACATAATATATATCTATTTTTCTACTGTAGAAGAAGGGTTTTTCTACAAGATTTGTATTCATCATTTAATGTTCAATAATTTTTAATTATGATTTTTTTTTTGTCAACAATAAAATCGATTGAAAAAAAGAAATTTAAGTAATTTATCGTCAGTGATTACTTCATTGATGCGTAGTGGCCTAACAATAAGAACCACATCGTCTTAAAACAAGGCCATAGATGGCTGCAGTCGCGTGCTCATTATTGTTTACCGACCGACCGACCAACCTACAAACTGACCGATATTACTGAACATGTTTAAAAATGTTGAAAATGTTTAAAAACATTTATATTTTTTTAATTTACACGTGCGTATCTTGTCACTTTTGACGTGCTCGTATAACGTAATTTCGAGTTGAAAAGTAAGTCAAGAAAACAGAAATCGGCAAAAAGAGTGCGCAATAACATTTAACGCGCAGTGCGCGCGCAAAAATCTGCGCACTCATGGCAATTTTGTAAACGCTTAAAATTGCCTGAAACGTATTCTTATTTCATCGAAAATAAATTTTGAAAATTTTAAGCGCGCGTACGCATGCGTTACATGCGCTACGCACGTAATTGTATTGCCATATGATGATTTATGCCCTGAAATTTATGAGTACCAAATTTTATTTAATTGTGATTCATGGTTGTGAAGATATGATTACAAACGTGATTTCGTTAAATTGTGCGTAGACCGCGTCATTTTTTATTGCGCACCGTGAAAACATAACCACATCGATTCCTGGCCATAAGGAATATACTGTGAAAAATTTACTTAGCTAGATTAAACTGATATCAAGATACGGTCAGAAAGCGATAAAACGCATAGTGATACCGGACCGACAGACAGACAGACCGACCGACCGACCGACCGACCGACATAGTGAACTATAGAGTCGCGTCCACGCGACTAAAAATAATATTTGTATCACCAATCCAACAATTAATGAGTTATTCATTATTCATTAATAAGTAATTCAGTAATTGACATAATTCGAGGTTAAGAATTCGTTTCTTGCTTGTAGAATTGTAATCATTTTTTATGTTATTTATTATTATTTCAAATCACAATTGTTTTTTTACAATGTCGTGATAATGAATACAAAACGTGGCATTCAATGTTTTTGTGTTCCACCGAAAAATCTCCATGAAACGCAGGTGACGTACTTAAAAAAAGTTACCGCTAATGTAATGTAATATAACTGTTGGCCTCATGTCACTTTTGCTTTGTAGTAATACTTCAATGAAATGTTTGTGGTTGTTGTGCACGCGCATTCGTCACAATAAAGACACTGCAAAAAATTATGTTCTTTCAAACGTGGCGCGCTGAAATAGAATTTGCGCGCTTAGAAACATACATTTAGTTGCCATCGCAATTCAAAAGAAAAAACATATTTTTTGGCAGGAAGCTGTTATCGAAGTTTATTGTTCAAAATCTGCTTTCTACGCGGTCTACACTTAGACATTACCATGAAATTTGTAATTTTAATTGCAAAATATGACTTCTGTATAAAAACCAACGAATCATGCTTTTAACAGGCCTAATGCCTATTTGAGGTCTTAAGTTTTAAAAATGTTGTTTTATGACTCGTACTCCTCCAGCTAGGAGGAGGACGCCGCGCAAACGCGATGGCGACGAAGCCGTAAGCTGTGTTTATCATAATGGTAACGCTAAACCAACAGAAACAACAACAGCTTGTCAATAGGTACATTTATTTAATTTATTTAAATATATTTATACAGGATAAAAACATCAGGTATAGGCCTAGGCCTACTAGCCTAGGTAGCACCTTTTTTACATGTCCTATTTTTAGAATAGGTTAAAAAACATACATAACAAACATACTAGCCTAGGCTAGGCCTAATAAAACTGTAAAAATAGCAATGTAAAGACAAAAAGGAATGAAACAAGCACGAATGTGCAATACTCGGGGTACAGCGAAAGAAGCTGTAATGACGTCATAAGACCGGATGTAACGTCACATACACATCACTAACCGCGCTACCGAATACGGCTATACGGTACCATCTTCGAGACGTGATATGGCTGCATCCGGTTTGAAATTAAAAAATCCGGCTCTATAGCTTTGAGGACATGTCCCTGTAGTATATTCATGCTAAATCCGAGCTCAATACTACAACGAATAAGGGGGGAGTAGTACTTTATAAATCGCACTTTTTGCTCAATAGTGTGTGGATGGTAGAAGAAGAGGAAAAGATGAGAGTCCTAGACTCAGGTACCCCGAGTAATAAAACGAGATATACTCTATATCATATTACGTATACAGTATATTTCACCATAAAGTTAAAGAAAAATAGGTTTCGCCAGGGCTCGAACAACCGGGACCTTCTGCGTGTTGTTAAGCAGACTTGACAACCACTACACTACAAAACCTCTTACACTAAAAATGTGGGTTACACAAAGTTTTTTAATCCATTTAAATTACAAATAAATATGGTAATAAGCACAAAGCAAAATAAACATGTATAAAAGTGATAATTACCGATTACACAAAATAGTTATTTAAAAAAATAATAAAAATAAGATATACTGTGTATAATTATCATATTGCGTATACAGTACTTTTCACCATAAAATAAAAAAAAAAAGGTTTCGCCCGGGCTCGAACCAGGTACCTTCTGCGTGTTAAGCAAACGTGATAACCACTACGCAAAGAAGCCGCATATAACTACCTTACGCTGTGTGGTGTGTCACACATTGTGGCTTCTTAATTAAACAAATTAATTAACAAACTAGACTCGGGTACCCCGAGTAAAAAGCACGAATGTACGATACTCGGGGTACAGCAAATGAAGCTGTAATGACGTCATAAGACGGGATGTGACGTCACATACACATCAATAACCTACCAAATACGGCTATATGGTACCATTTTCGAGACGTTATATGGCTGCATCCGGTTTGAAATCTAAAAATCCGGCTCTATAGATTGGAGGACATGTCCCTGTAGTATATTCATGCTAAATCCCAGCTCAATACTACAACTAATAAGGGAGGAGTAGTACTTTAAAAATCGCACTTTTTACTCAATAGTGTCCAGATGGTGGAGGAGAAAAAGAGTAAGTACTAGACTCGGGTACCCCGAGTAAAAACTAGAGATAAGTGATACACATTTATCTATAGTTTTGTAATTGATAATTCAATTTAACCGTCTTTAAATGACTGTTTCGATACTGTATCTAATATGCCTTGGCATTGCTATTAATAAATATTAGTGTTACCATGATCTTCTTTGACGCTTTTTTTAGTTTGAAGTTTACTGGTGATGCTTTACGGTGGGTAACATTTGCATTACTAAAGCGTGGTTCCCACTAGCGACGCAACGTAAGTACGTAACGCAACGCAAGTGAATTGACCAATCACAAGCGATGGCTTATACGTTTTTGATTGCTGTCTATAACTTCGCTTGTCATTGGTTAAAACGCTTGCGTTGCGTTTACGTCCTTGCGTTACGTTCTAGTGGGAACCAAGATTTACGCAGAATTGAGCCGCATAATGTTGCGAAAAAAGAGTTTTCAGATATGGCAGGTAAGACGGCAAGGTAAGTATTAAATTATTGTCTATTACTTTTAGAAATAAGTCGAGTATTATGAAAATTAACTTTGTTTGCCTATTAATTGTCAATCCAGTTTATACAGTAGTAGAACTCTACAGCTCACTATGTCGGTCGGTTGGTCGGTCGGTCGGTAAACATTAACTTGAGCACGCTACTGCCGCCATCTATATGGCCTTGTTAGTTATTCAAATGTATGCGAACCCCTACACGGCGGGTATAAAAGGCAAAACAAGATCAAACATTGAGCTAAACACCTAAAGTTGGCCTAGACAAAACAATTAGTACAATCTACTATAAATATTCAACTTCAAAATTATTAGAATTTCGCAACAAGCTTTTTTTTAACCATGTTGTTAATGATTTTTATTTATACCGCGGTACTAATGTTCATTGAAATTGTCTCGAACGTTTCTGTTAAAAAAATATGTTTACTTAATATCTTATGATGCCCATAAAATAGGATTTTTATCTTTGTACAAAGCTAATAAACGGATGTTTTTTAGAAGTGGAAACTGTTCTTGTCATTGATGTGCAAATATGTTCCTTTGAATACAGCGTGCTTTATCATGTGAACCTTATTATAAATGTTTGCTCATGAATAATGCATGTTCACCATGGAAACAACAAACAAAGAGGGAGGGACCGAACGTAAACAGGACTCGACCCTCTCAACGATGAATGGTCTATTGTATACGCACGTCTTATTAAGGTTGTGGCCTTTGTTATAGACAGTATAAACTAAATCATGAACTAGGGTACAATAAAGGTAACGTACTTGGTACGAGTGCTTATAACACTCGGTCATAACTTGTTTGAACAAGAACAATTTCACTGTTATAAGTGCTTGGTACAATATTTCAAGGATCACAAATCAGGATAGAAATGTTTTTTAATCGTAATCATTATAACCCAAATGATAGCACTGCGCAAAGGTTGAATATCAATGAGGTAAAGATAGTTTTTGAAAACTCGAATGAAGTTTACTAGGATATGGGATCGAATCGACTTGACGTTACCGAAAAGTGGTTCAAATCACCGTCCTCCGACATGGATAAAGGATTTACAAAACCATTGGTTCCTTCAAGAGACAGGGTGAGTTTAATTTTACGGTGCTATTTAAACAATTTAGTTAATTTGTGATTAATTAAATGGTAGTGTTTAAATATGAGTATGGGTTATAATGTATCAATCCAAAGGCAAATGACTGAAAAAATAACAAGGATGTGTGTATCAGTGGTTGGATCTCAATGGAGATACAAAAAAAAAGCAAAACAGCCAGAAAAGTTAGCAGAGCTTTCGCCAACACTAGTTTATCAGTGCAAGTTAAATGAGTAGTTCTGAACATGTAATACATTACCGTACACTTTTAAATGTGCTACATTTAAAACATGATGCCTACATTACTGCACATGCTGAAAGTATTAAGTTTTAACTATTTTTGTATGATTTTATTTATACCGTATTAACTAAATCAAGGCCAAAACTTTGTACAGTAGGGTTTTTTTTATATTAAGAATTTAATTATAAGATTTTCAATATTGTTTGTAATAGTCATGTTATAGGCCTACAACACTGACCAAAAAAGTAAAACTACTACACACCAGCACTGATTTGTTTTAATGTTAGTTTAATTTAAAACACATTTGACCGTATTTATACCAAACTTTATAGTTATGTCATAGAGATATTATAATGCACTATAATATCTCTATTGTATAGACAGTGTGTTCATAAATAATGGATGATCATTCAATGTTATATCTATTTGCAATGCGTCACTAAAATCTACAAAAACAAACAACACTTAATAATTAACTTATTCGGTTTAATTGAACCGCATTAATGCTAAAACACCTACTGCCTTTTGTAATATTTTTTGTCATTCCATTGTGAGAATTGTTAACTTGTTAAGCACGTTTAGATAGCCGTCTATTATATTCCGAGATTAAGTAGGCCTATACCCACTCATTCCTAAACGACGTCAAACTGTTTCAAATTATTATGAACCTGTTTCTGTAAATGTTCAAGCATTTTATTTTTATATTCCGAACCGAAGTTTCTTAATGTAGCCAACAGAAATATACAGTAATATATGCGTCTATCTGACCGTGCACTAACATTTTGTCATTAATAATTTATCGGCCTGGAAACTAAAGGCCGAATGACTTTGAAGATATTATGTTGTACTGTAGGCTAATTTGCAATGTACCGCAGAGACCTCCATAATTTCATATTATAGGCTACATCAGCAATGTTGAAGGGTCTACCGTCGTTAAAGAGGTGGTTCCTGATCATTGGACATTATTTTCCAATGTGTTACAAAAATGAGGCCTATGTATCTTAATAATGCGAACGAGGCGATAGTAAATCAACCAACTGTCAAACTGTGGTTACTGTATACTTTTTTTTCTACTCACCAATTATTTTTTGTGTATTCATTTTTTTTTAAGTAGTAGTTTATCTTTATAAAAAAAAAACAAAGGTTTATTGACCAAAATTCCTTATTTCCGAACACTGTACTTTTGATTGTGATTGATGAACGTTTTTACACAAAAATATTTATTTCAGACGTAAAAATAAAGAAAAGATTTACTGTAAAATGAAATGAAAACTAGTAATCACTATGCTGGTAAATATTTAAGATTGAAAACTGACAGTTCTTTTGACACCTCTCATTAATGTCAGAGAATATTAATCATTAGTTGTAAACAGTGAGACATTTCAAAAATAGAAGTATTTTCTAATTCTGATATTTAAAAACCACTTGACCTTCATTTCAAAAAGTATAAATTTAGATTTATGCGTGCATAATAAATCAGGGGAATTAACAATTGGAAAATGAAAAATAAGAAAGATTCCTGGTTAAAAAAACTAACAAAAAATGGTGGAGCAAGGAAGATGAAAAATACGAAATTAGATAAATTTGTAATTCCAATTGTTTGAGTTCCGTTCCGTTTTGAGGGGAAAAAAATATTTAGATAATAATTGAAAGAAGAATTTAGATGATAAATGATGAAAAAAGAATATTATGAAGTTGCAATTCAGAGGAAAGAAATTAAAAGTTTTGGGTGAAGAGGAAAAAAGAATATTTAGAAAATGATGAAAAGTAACGAAGAAATCAAGAATTTAAAAGAAGTTGTAATTCAGAAGGAAAAACAAATTAGAAGAAGAAATAAAAAAATTCCAGGTATAAATATTAATAGGAAATGATGGAATAAAGGAAGACGAACAAGAGAATACCTGAATAAAATTGTAACTTACGGAAAAAGAATCCAAGTAAATTGATGAAAATATATATATATAAATTTGTGTACCTTTATTTTTATATTTAAAGTAGTTATAAGAACAAAAATCAACAATAATTCTTTTACTCATAAATTTAGTGTTAAACATTTATTTTTCATATATTTTCATGTTTTTTTTTGTAATTCTTAATTTAATTTTTGCTTGTATTGTTTGATTGTCTGGAGTTGAAAAGATGTGAATATTAACAGAAAATGATCGAATTAGGACCACAAGACCCCCATTTTGGTTTTGTATTTAAACGTTATACTCTTCATGTTACAGTTGGCTATAGTTTTCAAAGATATTTTTTTTTCTAGGTGTATAAACACCCAGTCGGGTAATAATATCTCGTAAACCTAGTCGGCTATTAATAATAATAATCTTAAAACGATACCGACAATTATATAACATTTGTAATCATGTTTAGCAAGTTGAGTACAAAAGCAGGACTGCAAATCTGTTGTCGACATACTTACGTCAATAAGTAGTGTGTCGTTGTGTTCAGATCAAACCCAAGGAGCTCGTAAAATGACAATATTAATTCCCAAACGACCCCATGCTGCATGTCTTAGATAACAAGCGCCTCCCTCTTTTATTGATTTTAAATCATAATGGAGTAAGTCATTGTTAGCAAATGTAATTATATAATAAATAATAGGGATTGTCGATATTTGTTTGGATTTCTTAAGATAATTCCCAAACGACCCCATGGTACACACATAATTTACCACCATATATTCAAAAGGATTTACTCTAATCATGTACCTATAAATTATATACTAATTTATAGATAGGTCCATGCTCTATTCTATAATAACTCTATTCATTTTTTTTTCTAATTTAAACAGGTTTGTTTGTATCTACAGTATAATCATTGTATTAATAATTATAATCTTAATTCCTTACTCCCAGTCTCTGTGTTTACGATTTCAAAGCAAGTATATAGTATACAAAAGAAGTAGTTAGTAATGTTGTAATGATGAAATTAGCTTAAATATATCATCACCTGAAACAAGAATTTACTTTGCGTCTCGACCAAAGACATTATTATTATTATTACATTGTACCATTGAGATGTACATCTCCCTAGTTGTGTACGTACAGTTGGCCTATAATCTTCAGTATTTTCAATATAGACCTTACAGTATGTTTGACACGGTGGTGTAAATTAGCATTTACAATTAGTTTCCATTTTTGGAACTAGGTGAGGTAAAGTTGTAGTCGTAAATGTAATTCTTGATATATTGTGCGCATTGAAGTCAATAAATTCTACTTAAATTTGACGAAAATAAATTATCTTGGGATAAAAAAACTAAAATAATTTTGAAATAGACCTATATTCTATATTTACATTTTAATGAGTGTACATTTTTTGTTTGATGAGTTTGTGACGAGCAAAACGTTCGAGTTCTGGTGACTCAAGATGGGGTCATTAACGACATGCAAGCCTGTGTTCATAACGGGACGTGAACAGTAGGCCTATGATCATTTGTGAAAAGCAGTTTGAAGGGTCTAATAACGACGGTTCAATCGCAGTCATGGCCTGAATTTTTGGCTCTAAAAGGCATGTCTAACATGCGCAGAATGTTATACAAGTAATTATGAGCCCAATGATTATGAGAACACATTTTTTAAAATGATCGCAAACTGTCTTTCTACAGTATACCGTTTTACAATGACAATAATTGAATTTGTAATTTTATGTAAAATACCTATAATTTTTTCTCTATTAATGATATATTAACAATACTATAATAAGAATAACATTTATTATTGTTTACAGAAAAATTCTACGTTATAACCTTTTCCTTCATAACACTACTAGTACTAATGTAGTAAAATAATATGTGTCTGATATATATCTAACATTCCGATCGTTATAAATTCCCAATGTGAAAATCATTCATTTTTCCGATGCTCTTAAAATGTAATAATTTATTACTGACAGTATTTTAATTTTATAGAGATTTATAATACAAAGTAGGACGCTTGTAACATTTATTTTAATGACTCGAGAATCGTTAATCAATCAATTGTCATCTTCTGTAAGTATAAGATCAAGGTTTTTCTGAATATTGGCCCAGGTATACTTATTTGCAGATTAATGGGGTTTAAAATAATTAGATTAGCCTAAAGCTCTGTCTACACTATCAAACTTTATGTCTAAAAAAAACTAGTTTAATAGTGTAGGCAGTAAAGCTCTACCTACACTCTCAAATTGGTAGTGATATCTCCAAATACGGAAGTGATATGACCCATATGGGCACATCATATTTTTTGTTGTCACATAAAGTTTGATAGTGTAGACAGAGCTTTATAATAGTTCTGGCTACAAAATGTATGACAGGAATGTTCTATTGTTGCATTACTATAAGTTATAGTATACGTATATCTTGTTGAATTGTACTGTGTTTCTACAGTATATGTAACCAGATGAAATATTCTTTTGAAAGAATTATACATTTTTGTATGTTACCTGGAAATTGAATAAAATAAAAAAAAAAATTAATAAAAAATACATGGCTGTTTTTCTTGTTGCTATATTTTATATGATATGTTCTTTAATATCTGAATTGTTCAATTAAGTTCAATTATGTTATTCAATTTGCCGTATTTTTATTTAAACTTAGGCTATGTGAAACGCATAGGCCTGATCGTAATTTAATTAATTCTACTATATAAATATATAGCGACTAAAAGTTAAATAAGGAAAATATCTCTTAAGTGTGATTACAGCCGCAAAATTAATCATAGATCCTATAGTAGAACCTGCAATGCACAATATGATTGAAATAACGAATTTGCCGTATCCGCTTAGGCCTATTCCATCTGTGTTAATTTCAACATGGAAAGCGTCTGACGACAGAAACATAATTATTCCGGTTATTAGTTAGATTGCAGGCTAATTACAATAATAATGTCTGGGTTTCTATGTAAA
This sequence comes from Antedon mediterranea, assembly GCF_964355755.1. Classification (NCBI taxonomy): domain Eukaryota; kingdom Metazoa; phylum Echinodermata; class Crinoidea; order Comatulida; family Antedonidae; genus Antedon; species Antedon mediterranea. The sequence continues at coordinate 18,377,976 of NC_092676.1, forward strand.
ATACATAATACATTAATATTGATTATAAGCTAAAATAAACTTTCATCGTTTTTCGTAATACTAGGCCTACTATTATGGTATCACGTGGGAGCAAAAACCTGGAAAATGTCAATCAGTAGAAATATTTGTGGTGAGAACAAAGGAACGTTATAGAAAGTTAAAACACTATTGCTAATATTTATACATTATTATATAATATATTACAAATTGTATTACGTTAACGTAATTAACTAAATATTGGAGCGGATGATTACGTCATACCGTGACAGGTATTCGACGCCATTCCTTGGATAGACATGTAAATTTGCCTAGCAACAGATTCATGTTTATATAAGTCCAAGTAGGCGGGTGAACTTAGGAATATTAAGTCTCTTTCTATTCGTTCTTGTTTCTTGACTTTGTTTGCACTAAATATCTAAAATTAGGGTATCATGTTCGTAGACAAATCTGAAAACAACTTGTTTATTGACTGCCGCCTTTATTCGATGACCTCTGTTGTTTTCCCATGTAATCGATTTGCTTTGAATTCAATTGATTGGCGGGTTTTAAGATGTACTTGAAGAAAACAATTCTATTTGTCTTTGAGATTTTCGACTGTTAACTAGAAGTGCTTGAGGAAACTTACGCAAAAAGTACATTACGTTGTAGCCTATCCAATGGTAGCATTGTTTGCTTCTAATATAAATACCCATTCACAGTATAAAATATTGTGAGCATGCGCAGAATGCTGCGTACGCCTGAAATTTGCATAAAGCTGCATTCACATCAAACCCGACAGTTACATTTGTTTGTTTATAGTTATTTTGATAGTTATTGTCATGCTTTAATTAGAACAATCGACAGACTGTAGATTGTAGTTGTACAATAGATGGATTAAAATGTATTTATTCATTCAGCTTATTTTAAGTAAGGTGTACATATATCACAAGGTCTAGTATTTATAGGCCTAACAGGTTTTTTTAGTAGGTCACATGGATAATTCTTAAAAAGACTATAAAAGAAGGTGTCAGTTTTGGCACTAGGACGAAACGCAAGTAGTTTTACCAATCCCGGGTCGATTGTGGATTATCCGTCGAGTCGTAATATTATTTGGCAAATGACTACATCCTTGCGTTGCGTCCCAGTGGAAACACAGCTTTAATGTTTCTTATGCAAGTATATGTATATCTACTACCGGTATATATACTGCATTACTTGTAAGTTAAATAAATATATACTTCACAATATTTGTATGCACCTTCCTAACTTTATTCTTACAATATTATTTAGCCTCATCGACGATCAACCTCTTTGCCGCCAATGACGGAAGAATTGAATACAAAAACATCTAGAGGAAAACTGATTTCACAATCCATGGGGCCTACAATTGAGGTATTGTTAATTGAATATATTTTCCAATAACGTCACTCACATTAAGTGAATATTTTGGCATATGTTAGAAGTCTGTACGAATAATGACTGTAAACTTTGACTTGTATTGATAATTTAAAATGCATGTATACAAATTTAAAATCTTTTTTTTTCTCTTTTTTATTAGAATGGAGACACTTACGTGAAAAGTAAACGCAAAATAAGTCAGGAATCGAATCAAATGATCGTGACGCATTTACGGGTAAGTTGATTCCAAAGAATAACACATGACGCACACATCGTAACACCGACGTAAAATGTCGTGTCACGTCTGTCTAATATCTTTCTATTATTTAATATACTGAAACATTTTCTTTTTATCTTAGCGGAAGCTTCGACAACGTATGAATCAATGGTATGATGGTGCTTCATCGTTAAGTGATGATGAATCTACGTCGGAGATAAGTCGGATTCAATCACCAGCAAAGGTATATATACAGTCTTATATTTAGGCTCTCTAAAGAGCTTAAACACGCAGTATTCTAAACAATTAGTAGACCCTATCATTCGTTTTTCAACATATTAGAGAACTTTAGATTTTCCTAGAATCAAACAAAATTGTGTTGGAGAATCTTGTGAGGAAATACGTTCTAATACCCAGGGTTGTTTATGTATGCGAACAATACATAAACATAAATGAATTAGGTCGATATCGTTCATTTTTAAACGTCATTTTTCTTTTAGTTATAATAGGCGTACCCCAATTCGTTATTTAGTGTTTTATTTCTACAGAACATTTCAAGGCAAGATATCTTTCACAAGTATAATGATATTGGAGGCCGATTAAGTAAAGAAGGCTTTGCCAGAGATGGTCTTTATCCAATACCACGCCTACCATCAGAAAAAATTAGTCCAGAACTTATTAGTAAGTTTGGAAAACATCCTGATACGAAAGTATCTGACCGGCACCGAAGGGTTTCAGAAATAGCGTCTGCTGTTTTGATAAAAGGCAACAAAGAAGTTAGTTTAAATACAGGACTTGAACGAAGGTTGTCATTGGTGAAAAACTTCTCATATGATATTGATAAGAAAGATAAAAAACTTGACCCAATATGTGCATCTGATGTTAGCGTAGCGTCCTCAGATGGAACACAGTCCACTGCCAGCACAAGGAGCAATTCTTCTAGGAAAAAATCTTCGGGAACGGAGAGAAGTCTGTCACCACTTGATGCAAGTAATGTCGGCGGTACGCTTCCAGGAACACCAGTTAAACTTCCGGCGATATTAGTTGATTCTTCTCCTTTGAATAGTGACGTCTTACAGAATGATAACAGACAATTAGAAGATAGTGCTACTATAAATCAAGTATCATCACGCACAAGTCCAGTACCTGACCAGCATCCAAATATCCTAGATATTGATACGGTTGACGTAGTTGAGGAATTGGATTGGGAGGATGCGTTTCATTTGATTTTAAAAGGAAATGTGAATGTCCGCTGTCCGATTGATAAGAAAGTTGTAAATATCTACCTCGCTTCTACTTTTTCAGGTAAGGAAAACGGCTTTCGGTCACTGTAGCTAGCTGTGAAGGCGCTAGTTACACTCCGTTATGCGTGATTAATTAATAGAATGACGTAATTCATAAACGGTATTTAACTTTCTTTTACAGATTTCGTTGGTGAAAGATCTGCGATAATCAGTAAATCAGTTCCGCGCTTGCGACAGTATTGTCGTGACCGAGGTTTTGACTTTCAGCTTCGTGATCTCAATTGGGGTCTGAAAGATATCACCACCGATGATCATACGCTTACAGAACTTCGTTTGAAGGAACTAAAGAATTGCCAGCTGTCATCAAAGGGTCCGAATTTTATTGTAAGTTTTAGCAGTCAAAGTACTTGAAGAGTATAGGTCTATATTTAATATAGTTATGTTACGGTACTTAGTTCAATGCGCTTAGTAGTCTTCTCACTGCTCCGCCTGGGCTGCTTTGGTAAGATTTTGGATAAGGTCTTTATTTTTGGTGCAATTTGTTTCGTGATATAGTCTATTATTTGTTTATAAAACAAATAGCAATGTGTACAAAAATGCAACAATCTTTCAAAAATGTATATTATTCTAATTAGATTGAGGCTGTTTCTGTTATCACTGTTACTTATAAAGCATCGATTTGATCTAAGACCTATACATTAAAACCTATAGTATTGATCTTCTCTGCTTGAAATATGCACACCTTTTTTCTTCTCTGCGATAACTAAGATTGTATTAATTTTATAGGCCTTACTTGGGCAGAAATACGGACAGTTACCATTGCCCTCAGCAATTACAGTGACGGAATACAAAGCGATACTGAACGGTCTTCAACAAGAAAAAGATTTTTATATTAAGCTATATAGACCTTCAAAACAACTGACAGAAAACGGGTATGTTCATTTTGATTTATTTAAATATCCAAAGTTGACTGCGCCTTCTTTGTAAATATTTTAAACAGGCGGGATTGGGCTCGCCGTTCCTCTTTGATACTCGTTCCAGTCGCCGTTTTAGATCCAGTATGGTGGACCTAGAGTGACATAGCTATACATTATTACGTAACCAATGGCATTTTCAAAAATTGCCCTCCTTGGCAAGATAAGACATTTAAGATAGTTATAAAATACATTTAGTACCTAAAATACTATAAAACCACATTAAAAAACATAATTAAAAAGTTCTCTTATATTTCGAATTAAAAGTGTGTAGTGCGTGTGGAACAAAAGATAATTTAAAACGTGATTTTTATAAATAAATCAAATTTTTTCATAATTTGCTACACAGGGACGACATGCTTGAAGTTCCTTCACAAAATCCAAATGGGTTTATCAATAATGTAGTAGCTGCATTTGCACATAAAATGAGTGAAAATACAACATCACAGGGTTTCCGATCAAGAGCTGGTTCATTTAAGTCTACGGGGCAGCCATCAAGAAGCAGGTCAAATTCCTTTAATGTCAGTCCATCAAGAAGAACGTCTAGATCCAGACAAGCATCAAGATCCAGATCAGGGTCGTTCAATTCTCAACCAGAAAATAAGTAAGTTCAATTCAATTCAAGAAACATTTATTGACCAAAACTATAACTTCATAACAATGGTTGGCATATAATATATATATATATTCGAGAGACTACAAAAGGCCCAATGGGCCTGTCGCTGTAGTCCCTCTTTACATACAAATAATAATACAACATTTGGTACAGTCTCTACTAATAAAATGTTGTAACGGGAAAGAGAAATTCAACTAAACGGCTAGTGATATTGAGCAGATTGAGAAAAAGAAGTAAGCAATGGTGCTAACCGGGAATCGAACTTTTCTTTAACAATGGTTGAAATGTAAATGATCATAGTAGGTGGTATGTTAATAGTTTACTATTTTTATGGGAGTTTACAGGAAAAACAATTCTAACAGTAATTATTTTAAAAATAATTATTATTTTTTATTAGTAATTATATTAATAATAATACCGTATAATAATGTATTTTATATATTTCACATTAATGCTGCATCAGGCGATCATCTTCCAAACGAGCCACCAAATTCAAAGTTACAGCAAAGAAAGTAGTAAATACGCTTCGGTTCTTCAATAGTTCAGCAGATGATGGAAATAAATGGTAGACATGCAGAAATAGTCATTCACATTGTTAAAATATGCACTTATTTGTATTAATATATGTCGTTTGTATTGTATGTTTCTGTAATTTGTATAAATTGATACAATTGTCTGGTTAGAGGTGTAATATATCATTTCTTATTCTATGGGAATAATATTTTCTCTCAAGGCTATATTTTTCCTCGAAAAAAAATATAATTCCCTCGGAGGATATCAAATGTTATACTGTATTACAGTGTAGCAGTGCACTGTATGACTTACCTTTACCTGTTTCCGCAGCCAAAAATTAACCGATAAAGTTCCTGTATAAACGGGATTTAACCGATTCCGCTCGAGAAAAATTAACCAATAATTATCTCATTCAAATCAGATAATTATCAGCTAATGCGACAACCTTTGACGTGAAGGACAAATCGTTGCGCTGTGATTGGGCTTATGGTTGTTCAGTAATGTCTGATCATGCACACTTTGATAATTTTTGTATTCATTCACTCATTCAAATTAACATTTAGTTCTTTCAAAACAAAATAATCAAAACAGATTAATAAAGAAAGAAGTGTCTTTAAAAAAATGGTAATATATTTCTTTGAGTTTTGAACGTGGCAAGATCCCAAAAATGTAACATTAAAAAGGAAAAACCAAGAAAAAACTTGTTGTGTTGGGCAAGCCATAAGATATTAATAATAATAATAATAATAATACTCTTTCGTATGCGGAAACGCGACCAACCATTTGTTTCTGTTATTGCTGTGTCACTTGTTTACATTATAATTATAATTTAATTGCTACTATTTTACTTTCATAAAATCAGCACAATCGTGTTTAAAGATAATCATGACTTTCTAACTTTTTGAATGTATGTAATGTTATAATAATGTATAAAGAATTTATGTACAAACCAAATCCACACTATTGTTTGTAAAACAATGCTCATAACTTTATTTGTTAATTCTATCAACTGTGTTTAAGATACTGAAGAGTGCTTTCTTGAACAATATTTAGGAGGATAAATAAAGTTATTGTGTATACAGCAAAGAAATGAAAGAGTTTGCAATTGATCTATATGTTTTGCTAAACAACATTATTTATTTATTTTAGTACAGATGAATATGAATCTGAAATCAAAGAAGAGACAGTTGATGATTCAAAAGAGAAGGCAGCTGAGCGAAAATACGAGTCTGATGCTAGTTTAGTAAACACGTGGTATAAACTTGATGAAAACACCATTCCTCATGTCTATAGGTTGCAGTCTATAAGGTAACATTGTTGCATTGTGTTTTTTTTTTGTATTTTATAAAGCGTAGTTAGTACTGCGCATGCTTGGAATGGAATCGGCCATGTACGCTTTCACGACTATGACGATTATCAAGATATGATCCATTCAAATGGCTGTATGCATAGCAATTATGTTTGTTGTTTTTGTCATTGTTATATGCAGAGGAAAAAAATTGGGGAAAAAAAGTTTCTTTACTAACCTTTTATTTCAGCTCTCAATTTAAAGACTTCACCAGTCAAGATAAACAGAAAAAACAGAGAGCGTTGAACCAATGGAAAGCAATTCAGAAAAAGCTTCAAGATATTATAAGCAAAATGCTGAAAAATTGCATCAATACTGAAGATAGGAGTCGTGAGTTTTACACATCTGGTAAGCTAAATTGAGTACTTTATTGCTTTAAAATGAAATGTACTGCAGTTTTGCCAAATTCACATGGATCGAAATTTTACCGGAAGAAAGGGACATTTCATTACTCGTAACATATTCTTAAAAAATAGTAAATAAAAATGTATACATATTAATATGTACTTATGTTTGCACCTTATTGATAAATAATGATATACCTACAGTACAAAGCAATCTCAATGTTTATTGAAATATCTTGTTACACCAGTTTTGGAACGGGAGGTTCAACAAGGTCTTCTAAATCCTGACGTCGATACAAAAGTTAAGGTCCAGTGCTTTCAAAGAAGGTTTGAAAATATCAAACAACATTTACAAGATTTCTCTGCTAAGGAGTACATTGATCTACTGCCGATGAAAGCTGAGAGTGATACAGCGCTTGCGCAGAAAACAGAAGACTTAATTGATAACAGAATTATGCAAAGAGTAAGTAAAAAAGTACAGCATGCTTATTACCGTTAAAGCTTGGTTCCCGCTAGGACACAACGCAAGCGCAACGTTAAGTGATTTGACCAATCACAACCGATGGATTTATTTGAACTACCGCTTGTCATTGGTTAACTCGCTTGCGTTGCACCTACATCCTTGCGTTACGTCACTACTGAGAACCATGCCTTATGAACGAGATATCTTGTATTTATATTACGGTAGAAACTCTATCAAAAAGAAAACGTTAGCAAAGTGTATCTCAACAAAGTTGGTCGAAGAAATACGATTTTGAAATACTCTTTTCTCTTGGTTTGTCAGTAAAAGTAGTGGATAGTTTATAATCTATTATATCTGCAGTAATTCTGTTCTGCAGTAATTATGTATTACTGTAAGGTAGTCAATGATTTATCAGCAAGATACCAACAGAATGACACATTTGTAGCTTTACACTTTCCTTTCATGATCTGCTTCCCAAACTTTTTTTTGTGACGCTGTAATATGTTGTGTTTCAATTCTATTTAATCTCTCTAATGTAAATGCACTTTATTAACAGACTGAACAATACTTTGCCTCAAACTTTAATGAGGCACATTAACTTAATCAGATTATACAAAATACGTTTAAATAAAAATAAACTAAAGTAAAAACCTTATAAACACATAAACATTTTTTTATTCAAACCGAAATATCATTCATGATAATAATAATGATTTTTTTTTTCAAATAAAATTAGATAAGCTTAAATAACCTCCACACGTACAATGTATCGTGGGACCGGGACGGAATCAACCCTGAAGCCAACCGCAGTCACAAACATTATTTGGAAAAGTTATCAAATGAATTACATGATTCGCTTAAAGTCAAAATAGACGCCATGGTGTTTTCAGAAGGTTGTATTACATTTGGAAACTCCTTCCAGTTATATGAAGAACTTTCCCAGCACGTTAACTATATTCACGAGAGGTAATTCATTTAACTATTTTGTATTATGTACGGAATGGCATCATTGACGAAATCTTTGAATTTTGATTTCAAATGTTTTTCCATTCACAGAACGAGTAGTTTCTTTGGGTTTGGTGATGTTCTAACTTGTATAAAGGAACACTTATGTAATGGTGAAAATCAAGTGACTGTACTGCATGGGAAAGCTGGCTGTGGAAAGTCAAGCCTGATGGCTAAGGTGTCACTATTGTTACCTTCTTGGAACAAAGGGTATGTTATGATAGCAAATTACTGTAAATTTATAAATTATACTTATATTATGCTATTTGAAATTTATAAAACGTGTACTCGAGAAAAACGCGTTCTACATTACAATAACGGGAGTTGTAAACCCGATGCCATCATTTACCGCTCAGTATATAATATATATATATAATTGATGATTTCAGAAAATAAAACAAGTAAATTCACGAAGCAATTTTAACTTTACAGTAACTATGATTTTCAGTGCCCGTTGAGCCTACAATTCATTAGTCTTACAATGTATCTTGTACTTGTTCTATAGACCGCAACCTGCTATAATAACGAGATTCATTGGAACGACAAGCTACTCAGAAATACCTCGTTGTTTACTCAAGAGTCTGTGTAATCATATTTCCAATATATATGATCTAGATCCGGAAACAATACCACAGGTAATTATTAATAATCACTATTAATCACATAGGATTTTCAATAAAACTCTAAAACAAAGTTGGCTAGATCCATCTTTTCAAATATTTCCATTTTCTAAAAAAGGTTTGGTCTCAAATGATTGTATTCATCGTGTACACGTTTGTGAGATATTTTCATTTCCCTAAATTGGTCATTCGATTATGTGATTGTTTTTGTACAAGACGGTGCCGCATTCTTTCTTCTCCATTTCTTCAAAACATCAGCCTAATTCTGGTCAGGTTATCTGTATCGAACTTACGTTTCATTTCAGGATTATTTTGCATTGATGAATGATTTTACAGGAAGGTTGCAAGCCGCAAATCACGAGCGCCCTCTTGTAATCTTTCTCGATGGTCTCCATCAAATGTCACCCGAAAGTTTGACAACGGGCGAAGGTTGGCTACCGAAGAATCTCCCGCCAAACGTCCAACTCGTGTTATCGTGCGCAGACGACGACTCGTGCACCACTTTTAAATCCATCAAGGTATTGTCTTTGATACGATAGCAATGATTTTGGGACTGTAAAGAAGAAGATTATTTATAGATATTTTACAAAAATTAATTTGCGCATGCGTATAAGCCTTATTCGCTATTATCACTTATTCGCTATAACAACAAGATTACCCTTTAGTTGCTAGATTTTAATTTACCGTCATATTTTCGTAAATATGTCTTAAAGGCGATGTAGCTAAACATTTATGAACTGATAGAGTTTTTTTCCTATAATTTACACTTGATATTTTACCTATCAATCAATAGTATCATTATAATTCTATAATCCACAGAAACAATTTCCGTCTGCAAATTATGTACATGTACCGGACTTAGCAAAGAAAGATATTAACAATATCCTACAGTATCGTCTATCAGTGGAAAACAGAATGCTCACAGAGGAACAGATGAAATATTTAATGGAAAGCGTTCTTGAAAACCCAACTCATCTGTATCTGAAAATGGCAATACAAGAAGCACTGTCATGGAAAAGCTACTCGGTGCTCAAAGACATGCGTTTAGGGAGTACGACAAAAAAGCAGATTAATGGTAATACTGTACTAGTATATTTTAATGTCTCTAATAAGCGACCAATTGCGCGTTCAAAAGTAGTTGCTTGCAAATTGTATTTTTCCAAATTTTAGCTTCGCATGTTGCTTGGCTGGATTACGTTCTTGCTAGTCATCGGTGTTGAAACTGAATTACCTTTATCTTGCCTTTCAATTTTAAGGAACCCAGTGTCAGGTTGTCAACTCCACTTTCTAAGCCTCAAATGAGACTTACAGTAGTTTATAAGCACGATAAATTATAAAGTAGTTTCCATAACTGTAATTGGCAAGTTCGCTGGTGAAAAAAGATATTTATAACGATAAATAGACTTGCCCCAAGGGTGTATTCATTGTTCATTTATTTTTATTTCGATTTTTGTCAGAAAATACATAGTATACGTATGAAACGCCATATGTGTCAAAATATTTATCTTTTTATTAATTTTTGCAGCCAGTACGGGTATGTTAACATTGTACCTACAATTTTGTACAATATCAACTAAAGGAAATGTTTTATTTTTCCTCTTAGCATTTTTCTTGCGGTCGGAGCAGTGTGTTGGTGAGCCCATTGTACGCAGGGCTTTAGGATACCTCACGGCATCTAAATGTGGTCTCACTGACAACGAAATAGAAGATCTTCTTTCCTTAGATAATGCAGTAATTGAAGATGTTGCGAGTGCAAATGGAACCACATTGTACCGTTTTCCACCAGTCTTATGGTCTAGCTTAAAAGACTTGCTTTATCCATATCTCATGAAAAGCACCTGTTGTGGGGTGCCACTTTACAGGTGGAGGTACCACCTGTTTAAAGAAGTAGCAACAGAAAGGTACGGTGTTTACAACCCTTTTCATTCAATTCACATCCCTGTCCATTCTATTCACATTTATTCAGAAATATATAGTTACATTGTTACATACAAATTGCAAAGATCTTGCAGAGAAAAGTCTATTTTCTGTAGTCTTAAGGCCCTTAGAAAAAAAAAGAAAATAACAAAAATCACGAAGAAGACGACTTTTCTGACGGTATTGCTAACATAAAGACTTATAACTACATTTTCAGAAATGTTATATTTTCTAATTATAAGATATCCAGTGCTACCGAAATTCTTCAAAATGTCTTAATTACATGTACGGTAATATTAACATTGTTTTTTTTTATTATTCTTTGGCCAACCATCAGGTACCTTCTTTCTAAAGACAAAGCACCATCTTATCACCTGATACTTGCCGAGTATTTTTCTGGTAGATGGTTTGACACACCAAAACCTTGCAAGTCCACTGAAAAGGGAAAACTACGGTTCGTAGATTCACAGGCATTGAGTTACACCAACAGTTTAACTTCAGGTAGCTTTACACTTTCCTTTAAACTTTCGTGTCTTGGTCCGCTTACAACCTGACGCTGTACTATGTTGTGGTCAGATGTTAATTCATTTCATTTAGATATATTTAGTATAGAAACGTACTTTGTATCAAAATGACTTGCTTCAATACAATAACTTCAGGACTAAACTATTTTTTACAAAATGTTATCGCACAGGGCAATTTAAAGATATATTATTTTCCACTTGAAAAAATAATTTTGTTGTGGAGTACCGTATGCCATTTAAAAAAAGCCATGAAAATTGTAATTTAAAGCAAAAATAGTTAAATTTGGTCGGATTTAACGGTCTATTTTGTGAAAACATTATTTTTCCCGTGGCCTATTCAAAGTCTGAATTTTTTAATCTTCATTTTCATGTTTTTAGAGGACAATACAGTTTAATGCCATGATTTTTTGTAACATTTGTGAATTTAACTGTGTTACAGGTGTATCAAATATGTATTACAACTACCGTAAGCTACACGAGCTACCGTATCATCTTTTAAATGGCAAGCGAATGGACCTTCTTAAATCAGACGTATTGTTGAACTTTGAATGGACGTTGGCAAAACTAAAAGCAGTGTCTTTACAAGATGTTCTGGATGATCTCCACAGTGGCCTTGCAAGTGAACCAAATGTTATGGAGTTACGTCTAATCAGTGAAACATTACAACTGTCCGTCAATGCGTTGAGGAAGAACCCGAACCAATTAGCTTCTCAACTAATAGGAAGATTGCATAATATAATATTGAACGACAAACCAATGTCAATTGGAGACCCGAAGAAGTACCCTCTTATTGCTGTTATGTTAACTCAAGCTACCAAGTCACCGACTTCTGCTTTAATACCATCGGTCACATGTTTGACACCACCAGGAGGCGTACTATATGATCTTCTTGCGGGTCACACTGACTTTATAACGGCACTGACAACTACCACTGATGGCCTAGAGTCTATCACAGCATCACATGATGGGACTCTCAAACTCTGGGATCTTAGAAGTCGAAAGGTTTTAAAAACCATCGAAAATGTTGGAAAGAAGGTAAGTGATTACTAAAACTTTTTTATTTAAAAAAGAAACACAGAAGGTTTTATGTAATAATACAGGTTGAACATTTAAATTCATGGACATTTACTAGACTATATTTTCATTATGGGGCATTTATTATCGTGGCATGTGTACAGTAATCAATATGTCGTTTTTTATAGGTTGATTCAGTCCACGTGTGCATGAATAACTTCTATGTCGTCACAACCGAAGAGATGCTAATTAAGATTTGGAATATTCATCAGGGTATTTGCATAAAGGTCATGGACGAATTTATTGACCCTGCTATTATTACTTCTGCTGGAATGGAACAAGAGTACCTCGTTGCTTTTTTTAACGGTTCAAATGTCATGAGGTCATGGGACTTGAGAGATGATTACAAAATGCTTAAAGAAATCCAAATAGAAGACGAAGCAATCCATAAAGACGGATCATTGTGCATATCTAAAAATTCCTGTGGAGAAAAAGTCTTTTTTGCGTTTCGAAGTGATAACAAGGCAAAGGTACTGAATACAATTTCGGGAAACACGGTATGTAAAACAACATAAGATCATTATATCATATTTATGTAGGCTTAATTTTTACTTTATTATTAGGTAGTTATATAAAAATAATGAATGTTTATGGGGCCAGGTACCTAGGCCATTCACAAAAGCAGTGCTTCTAAATTCCGAAATTTAATATACAATGTAAACAATTTATTTTATTTTATTATTTTCTTTTTCATGTTTTTGGGCCAATAACTAGTTAGTTTAATGCTGATTTTGGAACGACGATACACACAGATTACAAATTAACAGTATACTATTATATTTATATTCTATTTAGGTACATTGCTTACGCACAACTGGAGAATCTGCATCAATTACTGCACTTGGAGTTTCACGTGAATATTACGTCATAGCATGCCGTTACCAGTACATGAAGCTTTCTGAAATCCATCATCTTGAACTATTTGAAAACACCAGTGGTCAGTACCTACGCTGCATCAAAGGTAGAACAATACATTCCCTTTTTCTTTTCTTTGTCCGCATCAATCTTCATCTCATCGGATAGGCCTACTGTATAGCGTCTACTGACACCATCTAGAGTAGCCCTTTTTATTGTGGCTGTGACACGATTAGTTCCACACGCGCCCGGAGAATATGTACATAGTACAGTACTATTGGTATTTGTCGCAGCCAGACAAAAGATCATAGGAAATGGTACGAATTCCTATCTTGAAAAGGCGAGCCCAATGTCGTTAGATTGCGTTGGTTAGATGTAAGTTGATACAGAGTTTGCGGTACACCACGTCATATATTAGTTCTGAAAAGAACTGTTGAGTTTCTCGACGTTTCGATCAATATGCTTTAATCGTCGTCAAGAGAGAGAATGATGATGTAAGTTAATATTTAGGAGTTATGTGGCAATGGTTGGGTCTGTTTTCGACACATAATACCGTATCATGAGAATCGACTGAATGATGAACACACGTTTTTACCTTTTTTTTCAAAGGCTGTACACAAGACACAATAGATGAACTATACATAAACAAGATGGGATCACACGCGCTAAGTCTGTGTTATTCGGCACAGTCGAATGCTACTGATGTTGCTGTATTCAACCTGGAAACAGATGACCACAAGCATCTTGCACGACACGCTCAGGTAAACTTTTAATCTATATATAAATTTACGTAAGGGCAAAATTCGGTAAATCGCGCGTTATTTCTAGAATGTTTACTCGATGGTATATAAAGTTGGTTCGTACTTTCGGTACTGATTTTAACCACCTGATATAACCCTGTTTACTAATTAAATTGAGTTCGATAATTAGTTATTGACGATTAAAACGAATTTAGGTTCAACGATTTGCCCCAAATAGGGGTGTTTTTCGATCGCGGTATACACTGTCTAATGGATGTCTATACCGCTAGTTAACACTACTGTATGCTGTGGTATCATAGTATATTACTGGGTTTTTTTCATTCTAAATATTAATGATTATAAAACAAAGTAATGTGAACGTAAATATTAAACTCTATCGTGTTTAAATCGTACATTTCTCTTATGTATTTGTATAACAACAGGTTTCAACCATGGGAACATGTGTGAATCTCAGCTATTGTTTAACAGCATCGAAACGGGACAAAGCATTGCGTATATGGAATTTTACTAAATATGTGAACGAGCGTGAATCTGGAGATGGCAAGAATAAGAAAAGAGATGGAATATCTGCCATCGTGCCAATGATTGATAACTCTAGATACGTAGTCGCCAAAACCATCAACAACGGCCCACTGTCAGTCTGGAACGTCGTAAAAGGAAGATGCGCCGATAAAGCCGTTCGAATTGAAAGAGGACTCGGTGACCAACATGACGTGGTGCTCATTCGAAACAATAAGGCTATCATTCTGTCCGATAAAGGTATGTCCACTGTGAGTGACAAGCAGCAATTTGTATTTCAGACGGTTTTTATGTATGATCTACGACTGAAAAAGTATTTGAGAAAGTTAAATCAGGTTTTTATTGTACCGTCACCAGCGCATGAGTACAGGATCCTGGAAGATGATTCACTGATGGGTATGTCAGAAAATCGGGATCACTTGATTGTTTGGAATCTCGAAAATGGTCATATCAAATACAGGATTAAGACAAAATTCCGCGAGCTAGAAAGACAGCGAGTATTAAATCACGAAGAAGGAAAGCCGAAGTGGAGGAAGAAACGTGAAACCACGGCGAAGATGTTGCCATGGGACCGGAGAACTGAAACAACAATAGCAAGACAAAAACGAAGAGATGAAGAGATGGATGAAGATAAGAAGCGAATGGACGATCTTAGAAAAGAGAAGGAAAACGCAATCGAGCAATTCGTTATGAGTAAAGATGAAAAAGTTATCGTATGTTCTTATTTTGCACACCATATGTGCGTGTTCGACGTTGAATCACAGACGCACACGCAGACATTAGAAAATGATAACTCAATGCTATTTCTGTATAATGCATCAATAACAAGCAAAGGAACGCACCTTGTCCATGCAAACTACGATGATCTGGAAAAGGTTAGCTATGTAACATTATGGGATCTTGAGACAGGGCAAGTAAAGAAACGTCTAAAGAACGAACCTAACGTATGTTGCATTGGACTGAACGACCTCGCTAATAGGGTGCTCTTTGGAAACGACAAGAACATCTTAAAGATTTGGGATGTTCGTGGTCGTAAATCCAAATTAAGGAAATTAAAAACACCAGGACTAGAATTAACATTACAAAGTAAAGTGTTTATGATTGAGGATGGCAAACGAGCGGTGGTTTTCAGTAATGACGTTACGCTGTGGGATTTGGATGAAGGATCTCCATTGGCGATGTTCTCACCGGACATTAGCATCACTTGTGTCGATGTCGTCATGGATGGTCAGCTGATTGTGTTGGGATTACACGACACTTCGGACATAGTAACGTTACGTTTAAAGGGACGTAATATAAAATTTTTAGATTTCAAAAACAGTGCTAAGTCACAGGAACTATTTGGTGAAACGACTGGTGATACATCAGACGAGGATTCGTCGTCAGATGATGTAGATAAGTCTATTACTGAATCCACATAATGTGTGGGTCCGCCGAAAAGGACGCAACACATCAAGGCAGCGACGTAAAAGTGACAATCATCTTGCGTAGTAGACACACAGTGTCGAAAATGTCGTTTTTCATCGATTGCGGCAATGTACAAAAAATGAAATCCGTTTGATTTTACGTAGAAGAGTGTAAAGGAAACTAGGCGGCCATCGACCGGGGTCTTTGCTGAGCCATCCTTAATGGTTGATCCTATACCAGAACTAGTCCTAGCCAAACTTAATATTATAGTAGAACCCCTTTAAATGGAGTTTCTACCGTTATTGTAATTTATAATAATGTAATAAATATTGTAAGTAGGCCTATGTTGGAGAAAAACAAGTTTTAGAAATTCAATAAACAATATTTAAAAATTCGTGGTCACAATTTTTCGAAAATTTGCCAAATACCCTTTTAATTGACATATTGACCTGCGCAGAATCACATAATTTGGTCTGCGAATGTGACCTCAATATAATACATATTTTAAATAGTCGAATAGTCGGTACATATAGAGTTCTGCGCATGTTACCTCTATATATTTTAAATAGTCGATATTTGACCATTTTTCGAAAAAATCTTTGTACTGTAGTACAGGAAAATTTTCGAAATATGGCCAAAATTCCACCCATTTTTAAATATTGACATGCGCAAAATCACATAGTGTGTTCTGCGCATGTTACCTCAACACGTATTTTAAATAGTCGATATTTAAAATATTGAAATGCGCAGAATCACATAATGTGGTCTGCGAATGTTAACCTCAGTGCATTTTGAAGTAGTCGATATTTTCGCAATTTAAAAAAAAAATCCTGTACAGGGATTTTTTTTCAAAAAACGGCCAAATTTCGACCCTTTTCTTTTTCGACATAACTTGTTACAAACACTAAGATGTATAAGATGATTATAACGCAATGCGCATATAGCAATAATATCGCAAAATAATTGAATTTAAAAAAATGGATATTTTGGACATTTTTCAAAAAAATCCCTGGATTTATTTTCCAAATTTCGACTCTTCTTTTTCGACATAACTTGTTACAAACACTCTTATAAGATGATGATAACGCTATATATGCGTGGGCCTATATATAGCAATATTATGGCAAAATAATTGAATTTTAAAAAGTGAATATTTTTCGAAAAAAATCCCTTATACTACAGGTACATTTTCGAAAAATGGCCAAATTTCGACCCTTTTAATTTTTTGAAAAAATGCGAATGTGACCTCAATACAATAAAAAAAATAGTCGATATTTAACTGTTTTTCGAAAAATTCTTTATTTAAAATATGGCCATTTAGGCCTATATTTTGAAATACCTCAATACATATTTTAAATAGTCGATATTTGGAAATATTTACATGCTCAGATTCGCATAATGATCTGCGCATGTGGCCTCAATACAATACATATTTGAAATAGTCGATATTTGACCATTTTTCAAAAATAAATCCTTGTACTGTAGTACGGGGAAATTTTCGAAATATTATTATTTATATTATTATCATATTATTAATAATATGAATAATTAATTATTCATTAATATTTTGAAATATTGACATGCGCATCTCAATAGACTAGCTAACCTATTTAAAATATATATTGAGGTGGTAACATGCGCAAACCACATTGTGATTCTGCGCATGTCAATATGTCTATATTTGGCAATTTTTCGGAAATTTCCTTTTATACAATATTCTTTATTTATAGTGTATAAAAGAAAAATTCCCGTACTAAAGTACGGAAATTTTTTAGAAAAATTTCACAAAATCGACTATTTTTAAATAGGCCATTTTTTTAATTTGAAAAATGTATTTAGATAACATGCGCAGACCTATTATGTGATTCTGCGCATGTCAATAAAAGGTCTTTCGAAAAATGGCCAAAGACCGACTATTCAAAATATGTAGGCCTATTAAGGTAACAAATGTCGATCCTTTTATTTTTAGACATAACTTGCCACTATGACTTTAAGTAACCCAATATATGCACATATAATATTATCGTATAATAATTTGAATTGATATAGTTATAACAGTAAGACTTAATGCATAAAAACGGAACAGCAATAGAAAAACGGAACAGCAATAGAAAACCTTTTATTACCGACAAAAAAAATGATTTCAATTCTCATTTGTTAACCAAGAAAATAATGCTCAAGCCAAGATTACATACATGCGATAATATTTTTACACTATTTCTATAAAGCAAAGAAACCGCAAATATTGATCAATATTTTTAACGAATAAAGTACAGTTGTGTCTTCCTCTTCCTGATCTTCGTCCAAGAGACAATTATCGTTTGAATCCACGATGCTGAATCTGATTATACGTCTTAACAGGGAATCTGCAATTGACACTGCTGCTTATTCTCAATTTCAAGACTAAATAGGCCCCTAAGTTTAATTTTCCAAAAGACCAAACCAAAAGAATGTAGGCCTAAACTATTTTTATAATAAGTTTAAATTAAAAATCATATTAATTTAACCAATGTAATGTCACTTATATAATATATTATTAAAGCAAATTAAACAATTGTATTTGTTTATTTGACAAATTTTGCTATAGGCCTATAATTAATAATTTAAGCAGTTTAAGATGCACAATTTACATTGATAGGCCCACGAACGTGAAAGTATTTCCGTGTTTCATTGATGTAAAATAAGTCAGTTAGCATAGTCTCAGCGGCAATTACATTACATTAGGCCTATAGGCCTACATAAACTAACGTTCGAAAGCGATGTAAATTTATCACGGGCGATATCCCTGAAATAATTTATTACATTTTATCACATGCGTGTTGTAGGCCTACAGTTTGTGTGAATCGTTTATTAGCAAATACACAAGATTATTGTTTATAGGCATATAGATGTAACAATTTTAAATCGTCGGTATGTTTTGTCATTCATTTACTTGCGGGTTATTAGTTACGTCCTTGTAAGTGGGAACCAAGATTTAATAATACATTACTTTTTTCACCATAGTAAACGTTGTTAACAATTTCAATTCATTCTATCACCAAATAGAGAATCCCAAGAAAATAATTAATGTTGGCTGCTGTTCATGAATGTTCGTTTTAAACCAGAAAAGCATCTAGATACATTAAAGAAACCCAACAATTATTGAGAAAATTATTCAACAGACGAACAGACTATATGCCGCCATTTTAATTTGTTAAAAACCTATAGCTGCATTTAACGGATTGTAGGTATTTCCTGCGTGTACAGCGGGTTTATTCTGGTTCCTGCCCATAACCTCTGAAAAGGAAAAAAAAATACCATTATCATTTATCATTATCGGGGGAATTGATATAAGCCTACTAAACTTTGTTTTTTTATTTTATTTATTTAACAATTTTATATTACTGATCTATTTATTATATCATATTGTACTTCTATACGCATTGAACAATGGAAATGATGTTTCAACTAATCAGTATTATTATCATCTTTTCAAAATTATTAAATATTTGGCTCATTGATGGTCCGCTAAACAAGAGTGTTCTTGTATAACCTTGTATAAAAAAACATTGTATAGACATTTTAAAAATGAATACACAAAATTAACAATAATTATATTGTCTACATACAAGTAATGATCAATAACTAACATATGGAAGCATAACATATAGTCGAGCAATCACGTTATCGATAGGCTATTTAATATTACATGATAATTAAAAAAATAATAATAAAAATATAATTTAAAAATATAAATATACCTTGACAAGTACCAAAACCAAGTATGTGAATAACGATGCCTTTATCGTTTTGTTCTTTTCTGTAGTTTTCGTAGAAACACCTGTTAATAGTAATATAGAATAAGTAATAACAATAATGAATGCATTGAGTACAGACTGTACTACAACGTAATACAACTTTCAAGATACGTGTTCACACGAACTCTGAGTCTTTCTCTCCCCCTAAAACGTTTTTATTTCCGTAATTTTGACACTATGCTTTCCACGATTTGCTTCCGTATTTTTAAAATCTTTTTTTTATTTGGTTGTTTATCCCGTTTTCTTTTGGTCTTAGTAGTGGTCTTTTTTAAACTTTCTTTTTAGTTTCTTTCATTGATTAATTGGTGTAATAGTCTAATTATGTGCCCATACAATTTTAATATTCTTCTTTTAATTCTTTTACCTCATTCTTCTTGTTTTGATTGACCTGTTATTATCTATATTATTTTCTTTCACCTAAACAGTTCATTTATTAAATTTAGCTTACTGAAGGATACCAATATGCATATTAATTCTAATGACCGTATTATATAATAATAAATGAAAGAAATGACGTAATCATATGAGCATTATTCAAGATGGTGCTACTGTACTTATATCGACCAACACCTCCCAACACTCGTGCTTGGTTCCCAGTAGGACGCAACGCGAGCGTGTTGACCAAATAAATCCATCGCTTGTGATTGGTTAAATCCTTTACGTTGCATTACGTCGTTGTGTTGCGTCTATAGAATTGCAATCATTAAACCCACTGATAAAGGTTCTGCCACTGTTGCTATGGACATCAAATTTTATGAAGAGGATTCCTTAAGACAGCTAAACAATCCTCTTCATTATCGTAAACTTACAACGGATCCCACCCCAGAAATTGCGGATAAGGTGGCCAAATTGTTTGATCTTTTTGTTAGGGTTACATGCTTAAAGCACTTGTGCTTATTTTGTATCCCATTCCATTATCTTATTATTTGTATTGTATTTGTATATGTTTTTATTTTGATTATGGAATAAAAATGTCGATGAATTGAATTGAAATCTGTTTCTATGATGGTAAAAAAAAACACTTCAGAACGGTAAAATTATTCCATTGACTACCAACATTTAAGTCAATATTAACTAAGCTGTTTTTTTAGTTTCATTCCAAAATTGTTTATATCTCTACCAAGCTACCTTTTTTGTTTTCTACTCTTATTCAGACTCCACCCTGTCTTTTTTGTCTATATCTTAATATATATATTTGTATGTGTCTTAATGCTGTGTGTGATTATAGGCATATTTCACAAGAATGTGTATGCGAATTTGGTGTAATTGTTATGTAACCAGCCTTTCAACTAACAATAGATTCTGACTAACAATAGAACAGCAACGCCAAAAACAAAAGTATCAAAAACCTGTATATTAAAATGAAAATAGTAGCAACTCATGAAAAAAATTAAATTACTTGAGCAAGCACATACTAACATTTTAGCGAAAAGCGAGCTTGAATAACCGAGATACACTCTGTTGAATATGATAACCTACAACAAAGGATACAAATCCTAATTTTTAAATTCAAGTGGCCATTTGATGACGTCACGTAATTTTTTACGCCTAATGTGTACATGAATGCATATCTACAACTCAATGACTACCAGAATTGGGGGTCACCGTGCATTCTGAAAAATTATTTTCATTTTAAAAATTCCTTATTTTTAACCATTTTTAGCACTTTTGTGCAAATGTGCGCATTTTGTCATTTTTAACCTTCTCGTTATTTTAAGTCGGAATGGACTCAAATTTGGTGAATGTACTAAGGATTGTGAGTAGAATGTAATTTATACATCAAATTTTATTTTTTACGCTTTCTAGGAATCGCGTGCACAAAAACGTCTTTTTGCGCAGTCATTTTTTTGAAACACGCAAATAGCCTAATTCATGCTCTAATGATCAAAACTTAATTTTTAGCTTTTTAAATTTTTAACTCGCGATTGCACGCGCATGGCCTTACGTGCGCGTGCGTTTTTATTTGCTAATATTTTTACCCTTGACCTGAAGTTTACGTGTAGTGAATTTCATTAATATGTGATAATGAATTATGGAGATATGATTGATAATGTGATTTCACAAAATGGCGTATAAATGACGTCACGGATTGCGCTGAAAAATTAGTACTAAGTTAAAGTATTTGAAAAACATTGGGAAATTGTTGTGAATATTGTCATTCAACTTTTTGAGATAATTGACAGACAAAATCTGTAGAGAAAGAAATAAATAATATTGATTTCATACAATAACAATAGGTAATCATTATAACCCTTGCCTCTTGTACAAAAATGAAGTTTTTTGGACAAGGAGTTCTCGAGAAAAAGCAATTTCAGTTTACTTGTCACATTAAGACTCTTTACCGGCTTTTGAAAATTAAAATATCTTTTAACACTAGCCGGTCTAAAAATAATATCATTTGTGTTATCTATATATAAATTTACGTAAGGGCAAAATTCGGTAAATCGCGCCTTCTTCGAACATTCGGTACTGATTTTAACCACCTGATGTAACTCTGTTTACTAATTAAATTGAGTTAGATAATTAGTTAATGACGAATTATATATTAAAACGAATTTAGGTTCAACGTTTTGCCCCAAATAGGAGTGTTTCCAATCGTGGCATACACTGTCTAATGGATGTCCATCCTAAAAAATACCCGCACACAATAATACGAGGATGTTTCGCATTTTCCTATCTTCTCCTACGATAATTGTTTTTAATAGCCGAAAACCGGTTGAACAGAATCATAATGTTGAAGATTTTCTTAAAGAATACTATTTTGATAGATTTAATATACGTTTATACAAACGTTTTTTCAATCTGTGCTACAGTGGTTGGATATAGTTTTTTTAACGGATGAGCTAGCGTTTTCAGTCGCCGTCTATATGTACAAAACTTTATTATTGCAGTTAAACCACCCAAGCATGACATGACTGAGTAGCGTTGTAGGCCTACGGTACGAAGGATCACATGCCCTAAACGCAAAACAACTTTGGTGGGTACGAACCAATCTAAGTATGAATTGGCTCTAAAAAACAATTGAAAACCATTAGGCCTACTAATTAAGTTGAGTTAGATAATTAATATTTATTGACGATTAAAGCGAATTTATGATTTGCCCCGAATAGAGGTGGTTTTCATAAATTGTTTTACATTATATAAACATAGGCCTACAAATAAACTTTATTACTGACAGTTGCTTCTTACCGTTTGTATTAATTAATCTATATATAAATTTAGTAAGGGCAAAATTCGGTAAATCGCGCCTTACTTCTAGAATTTGTACTCGATGGTATATAAAGTTGGTTCGTACTTTCGGTACTGATTTTAGCCACCTGATGTAACCCTGTTTACTAATTAAATTAAGTTAGATAATTAGTTATTGACGATTAAAACGAATTTAGGTTCAACGATTTGCCCCAAATAGGGGTGTTTTCCGATCGTGGTATACACTGTCTAATGGATGTCCATCTTGAAAAATACCCGATACAAAAATGCGAGGAGGCTTCGCATTTTCCTATCTCCTCCTACGATAATTGTTTTTAATAGCTGAAAACCGGTTGAACAGCTAGAGTACACCATCATAATGTTGAAGACAGGCCGATTTTCTTAAAAAAATACTATGTTGATAGATTTAATATATGATTATACAAATGTATTGATTTGCGATGAATGGAACATCCCAATCTCTCAGTCTGCCAGAGTTTGGTTTAACACAAGTAGGTAAATTTATGAGCCCTTGGCTTAACACATACGGTAGGTAAATATATGGGCCCTTTGAGAATAAACTTGCAATACTTTGACAATACTGTAAATACCCATTAACTATTTTTAGTCCTCATTTGAATCGAACATTTCCTACTGTGAATGTTCGTACTGTAGATGTAATATAAAAATATATACAGATAAACTTTATTACTGAGATTGTGGATAGGATCTACTGTTAGATATATAAACACATTATTATATACAAATAAACTTTATACTGACAGTTCCTTCTCAACGTTTGTATTAATTAATAATTACCAATAAAATAAACGTCGTAGTGGTGTATCGTGACATGTACTTTAATATTTCAATCGATTATGACAGTGACAGTTTTAACAAAGTATTAAATCGCAAATGTTTTACTGTATTTAGAGGTATATTATTTATAGGCCTATAAAACACAAAAAAAAATATTTCGTTACTGAGTGGATAAAGAATATATTTAAAAATTGTTCTTCTTTGTACCTATCCGCTTTCCCATCCCTCAACCCTAATATAAAAAAAACCCATACAAAACACAAATTGGGTTTCTTTAAATGAGTCCAAATCAAAAATTTGGACTCATTTTGTGATAATTTTCTCCTTCGGAAGTAATTCCCAGAGTGGTAATTTTAGTTGACTACATAAATCATCGTGTCTATTTATTCGTTTCTGTAAACGACAATGTATTATAGTCCTGCGGTACGTACATTTTAAATCGCCAGTTTTGTGACGTTGAAATTACTGTGTATTCGAGAACCATCTGTGGGCACGACCTAGATGGTACGCGAGCGAAGCGAGCGTACCATTTAGTACTGTAAAATTAAACGTCGTAGTGATGTATCGTTATAATGTACTGTACTATTTCAATCGACTATTACGGTGACAGTTTCAACAAAGTATCACATCGCAATTTTTAAGGTGTTTAGTGGTATATTATTTGTAAAACATGAAAACAATTTCGTTACTAAATGGATAAAGAATATATTTAAAAAGTATTCCTCTTTAGAATACGCGGTTCCCGTTTGGGGAACCTGTGTTAACGAATCTCAGAGTAAGCAATTGGAGCCAATTCAACGTACAGTTTTGGAGATTATTTTGCCTGGGGTCAGCTATGAGTGTGCTAGAACATGTCTGAATATCCCACTCCTGTCAGAAAGGAGCACCCGGCTACGCATGAATTATTTTCAAAAATTAAGATTATCGTCTCATTAGACGTAAATATCAATTTCCTCTCCCTAAATTAACTAACTTTGGCCTCTTTAATTCCTGGTAGTGTATCCCTGTACACGGGTGCCCCTTTCTGACTTGAGTTGTTATTAAGAGTTTTTATTTTGTATTTTTCCGTTTTTAATTTTGTCCTTTTCTAATTGTATTGTATTTTGCTTGATGTATATGTATTTTTCTAAAAATTACTTATATTTTTATGCATACGATTTATATATTTTTATATATTTATTTTTGTTAAACTTTTTTAATGTATTTTGAAATTGCAATAAACTTTCCTCGTATCGTATCGTATCTTTTTTTGAGTACATAAATCACCGTGTCCACCATTTATTCGTTTCTGTAAACGAATGTTATTGTCCTGAGGTACGTACATTTGAAATTGCCATTTTTTTTAATGCTGACATTACTATGTATTCGAGAAGAGATGGTACGTGAGCGAAGCGAGCGTACCATCTAGTTTGTGAAATTATTACTAAACCAATTTTCTTGAATTCCAATAGGCATGGTCTGTAGGTCGAAGTATATACCTACCTACACCGAAAAATCCAGAATGATAACTTGGGAATTGTAGGCGTTATCGTGCTAACAAACATACATACACACAAACATACATACAAAGAAAAAAGTTTGCCAAGTAACAAACGCGTTCGACTGTTTGGTGATGAAGAGATAATAATGATTATTATATGAAATTGTTATGAATATGATGATTTAAGAAGATCAATATTGATTGATGACACAGTGGCGACTATGATATTATTGATAACAAAACTATATGGCTACCTGTAAGTGTGTCTATAACTCATCTACTGTACCTGTTAGTTGATTCAAGCAGGTCATCTGAACAAACGGGTCTATGAACAAACGAAGTACAGGTAAACGTTCGAGTACTGCATTCCGGTTTATTGTTCAGTATCATACATTGTTCATATGTGTCACAGTGATGGCCTGGTTCAAAACATGCATCTTAAACATAGAATATAATAGACAAATAAATGTATACGTCGTAAAAATATAATAACGTACGCTAGAGTACTGGTAAGTAGAAAAGTTAGTCAGTCTTTAAAAAAATATTAACGCAGTAGTCGATAGTCTGTGATGAGCTCGTATATCATTATTATAAATACTGTATAGAATTGGATATAGTTTATTTGGTAGATAATTGTCTGCGAGAAACACGAGAGAATGTACTATCAAATAGATGATATACTGAAGACTACAAGGCCTACACAATACAAGAGCGAAAAGCTGCGATTGTCAGCAGACAAAAATAGAGCTCACGACCGATATACTCGTTTGGTTGGCCAGTTTTCGCTTCGCAAAAAGTAGTAACTACCACTTCTGCTGAAGCAATAAAGTTTTATATAATTTGTCGCAGAAATTTAAAAGATGGAAGATGAATACGAATGCGTATAAGCAGACGCATTCAATTCGCGCAAACAAAATCACCTAGTGATAAACAAGCTTTTCCTACCTTCACAAATACCCTGATTTGTGTTACCCCTGGGTGCTGTGCAATAGAGCCCCTGTTCACATTCACCGGTCGTACCACATGCGTCTCCTGCTCTTAGACCACAGAAACAGTAACATTCACCTTCTCTTGAAAGCAACTTTGGAATTTGAGTTCCATTTGTTGGTGGTTTGCAGTGACACACCTACATAAAAACAAATATGATAGGCCTACCGGTATTCTTTCATTTGAATTAGTTTATTGCCAATTGAGTAGCAACATCAAAGAACATTCCATGCGCAATATTACAAAAAAAAACAAAACTAAAGGCTTCAGGGGTGCAAATTAAATAAACGCGTTAAAGATGAGATGAGGAAAAATGAACCTACTATCCTGGCTCATTAGGCTACTAGTGCTTTTTGGATTAAACCCGACATTTCATCTATCGGCACATCGGCAAAATAATTAATATAAATTTCTAGAGACAAATAAACTTACACTAAATAGACAGTAGGCCTATAAATCTACAGGAAACTACGATATAAGCGCAGTAATATAGGCCTACAGAAACGATTGACAAAAATCGTGTAAAGATCGAAACAAAAATACTTACTGGGCATATATCGAAGGGTTTGGCACCAGTGCAGGCAATTAGACCCAAAACGCACGCGACAAAAAGCGTCCTCATCATCATCTTGCCTTTCTATGATTTACATGAAGAAACTGCGTTTTAGTTGATCGCCAGTCTCAACGATAATGAACAATTTGAAAGTACGTGTAAAGTTGTTCAAACGCTAAACGAACACATGTTGACTTGTAAATAAACAGTGTTATCGATCACATTATTTCAACATTACATTTCCTTCGGCTATCAGATGATAATTAGCAATTCGATCTGTATTGATGATTAATAACCCGGATGCCAGTGGCAATTCATCGTACTAAACTTTTCCACGAGATATTAAATCCATTTGCGTTGGGTACGGTAATACGGTACCGTGCGCAAATTTATGATATAATGTTTCTAAGATAAATTGTGGGAAAACCCTGCGCAACAAAAAAAAAGCACAAAAGAAAACTCTCCAGCGATCCTATCATTTTATTTACAATGCATGTTCCGTTTACATTTGTTGACGTATTTCTTAAAACATTAATTTTATCGGTTTCGTTTTTGCATTGTAGGTCCTACTTCATTGTACCGTCGTAAACTTTACACAAGAAATTTCTCTATACTTTGTGCTCGACATAAGCCGAGGGCCCGCGCCGTTTTGAAAACCCATAACAGGCGGGTTTAATAGGTAAGGTATGGTTTAAAAATTATAATGCAAAATATTCTTCTGTACTTCATTTAGGTCCTAGCGTACCAAAACTCCGCCGCCCAATTTCATTTGTGGTCGCTGCTCCAAAATTGTGGAACTTTTTGCCTTTGGTGATTCGAATGTTCGATCTCCAAAGCTCAATTGAAGATTCACTTGTTTCGTTCTGTGTCAAATTCGTTATTTGTTTCTTATACATTTTACATGTTATTGTTTGTTAGGCAGGACAGTCAGATGCAGCTCACATCATTATGACACTTGTGAATAAATAGCTAGCTTGATTTGACAAGTTAGTGAAACAGTGTAGTGATGTGAGATTCCATTTTCGGACTTTTTGCTGTTGTCAACTAACTTGTCCATTTTTACACTTGTCCTAAACAGCGCATAAAGGCTATTTGTATTTTGCGCTATATAAATGTAAAACCATTAACCACTTCAAAATCTAAAATCAACATAGTCCTGATAATATTAGCATTAATTTCCGTATTCCAAAATGTTTGGGATGTCCATCCCCGAAAAGAAAAACTGGCGACGCCCATGCGGAGTTATGGATTTTATTTTTGAGGTCTAATATTGACGGATATATACGTAAGCAAGTTTCGGAATTGATTTTTATGTAAGGATACATATTTGCTAAATTGATTACAACGTCATTTCCCCAAACAGGTGTTTGTGACAATAAGGCCAAGTATCTGTATTTTTATTTCCAAATAAGGAAATTGTTTGCACAGACAGGATAATGTACAACCTAGGATTAATAGTAAAAAAAGTTGCAACCACAGAATTTGTGTGAACTCTTACATTGTTTTCATGTCAAAAAGATGTTTACTGAAATGAGATTACGGATTGCTGCAATGTTAAACCTCACCTAAATTGATTATTTACATTAACAAATAGTTCAGTTGATTTCATAAAAAATGCCCTTTCACACCCGGAAGCGCAAAACGAAAACAAGTTTGGTACAGGTAGTAACTGGATCTCGAACTCCATATCTTGTATCACCTCCACTAAAAACTAGTCTTTTTGATGTTTTTTTCTTAAATTTAATTATTTATATAAATATTACTTTCGTTATATAAATATTACTTCCATTGTTCAAGATTTTGTTTCAGTTTTCTTGGCAGAAGTTGTAGGTGTTGGCTGTTGTTCACTGTCTAAGGTCTTTAGTAATCGAAAGAGTCCAGCTGCTTCTCGTATATGACTAAATTCAATGCAGAATGCTTGCATCTCAATAAACAAATCCTACCAAATACATGACAAAAATATGTATTACAGAAGCCAATATAGTAGAACTTCTATCAAGGGGACAGACACCTTTGGTTTCTAAAGCAGGTACTTTTAATGGATGTCCTCTGAATAAAGGCCAATTTACACAGACGAGCGGTAACGGTAAGCGGAAAAACCACATAGCTTGTCCCACGTAGAATCTGTTTTTATCGTGAGCGGAAACCTACCATCGGCCCCGCGTTGTGTGTAAATGATCATAAGGAATAACATAGATTTATAGAGATATATATACTTTTATTACTGCTCGTCTGTGTAAATTGGCCTTAAACGTATATTGCCCTTCGTCCCTTTCATATTACAATCATAGACCTTTAAAAGGTCTATGTTAGAATAAGGATGTCCGCTGAACAGAAGTGTCCCAAAGAATTTAGTTATTTGCCTCCTAAACTTTAATTTGGTCAAATGTTTGATTTGAACTAATTGTAAGTAAACTTGGTTAATTAATATCTTTAGTCTGCTTAAGTTGACAAGAAAAACATCAATAATCAGGAATTGGTATTAAGAAACTGGAAATTACTGAATTATCATAAAAATTATAAAATTAAATACCTTAACATTGATGACTTTATTTCTAATCAAAGACTGAAGAAAAACACAGACCTATAACAGAAATGCTATTGTTATATTTTATTGTTCAAAACAAGGATTAAACTCTGTCTACACTATCAAACTAGTTAGTGATATGACATCATCATATATGGGCACATCACATTTTTTGTCACACAAAGTTTGATAGTGTGGACAGAGCTTCAGTGCATTAAAAGAAAATTGTGGGCATGCAGTGAAGTTGTGATGTGATTTCCCACTCTATTTCTTGACACCGCTTTTAACCCTTGACCTCAATATGTTAATGAATTGTGGGTGTATACTTATTCACAAACTATTTAGATTTATCAATCAATAAGTATTGAACATTTTAGAAATTTGAAACTGTTTTTCGAGACAATTTTAAATATTATCAGCTGTGCAAATAAAGACTTCATATTGACAACTTTCACAAATCAATAAAAATCAATCCAGCGAATACAGTATTTCCAAGGGTATTGCAAAATTTCATAAACGTTTTATAATTGTAAATTTATTTTGTGTCAAGGAGAAAGTAATTGGCCAGATGTTTTGCTCTAATCTACAAAGGTACCCCCCAGAATGCAACTACCACTCTATTGGCAGAATACCTGTTAAGGCCCATTTACACTAAGGCGATAACGATCTACGATAAAAAGATAAATATGCATTTTTCATACCTAAAACAAAAGAATTAAGAAAGTTTTCATCCTAGAACTATAGGATTATCATCTATGCTGCCTTTGATAAAAATAATATTTCCACACGTCCAATCAAATGACGTCATGATTAGTAAGAGCAATAATATCGTTACAATACAATTATGATTTTATTGTTTTTGACATCATTTGATTGGTTTTTCAAAAATAATATTTTTATCAAATACAGCATACATGATTATCTTACAGTTCTAGAACAAAAACTTTTCTAATTTCTTTCGTTTCATCTAAGAAAAATTTTTATTCATTTATTTATCGTTATCGCCCTAGTGTAAATGGGCCTTTTTTCCATTGGACTGAAATCCAACAGCGCAAGCTCAGTGGTCTAGAGGAATGAATACCAGGCTGGTGATTCGGAGGTAGTGGATTCAAGTCCCACCGAGAATTTTTTCTTCTCAATAACTTACATAAGAACATTTTGTATCATCAATCGGAATCATTGCTTTATGCATATTTTATGAAGTATTTAAAAACTTACTAATCGTACTAATCTGTTCTGCATGTACTTGTCACGAATTGTCTCGCATGTTGAGATACAGTTAGAAATATAAAGGTGTACAAACTCTTGTGGTAATTCAACAGCCTGCAAATTATTAAATGGATGATTAAATATAACCACCATTCTAACATTAATTTATATCTATTATAATTTATAATTGAGACATGACACTTTACACAATTTTATGCCAATTTCTCTAGTTATAGTCAGGATGGTTTTGTATTTTTTTCCGCATAATTTTCAATTTTATTATCCATGTAGATTACAAAGAGTAATTCATTTTCATACTTTTTTGCTTCTTAACATCAATAGTTGAATGTGAAATAGTAAGGATAATTTCTAGCCAGCCTAACCACTTCTTGTTGGTATGCAGATACCCTACCATAAGCTCACCAGGACTTTCATATTATAAACCCTCCCACACTTTCAATATAATATTTATTCGGCAAAAGTTCTTAAAAGTATGTTTTACTTTTTATCATGCCAGGAGCAAGAAATAGGCATGAGCCCAAACAGAAAACTGCTCTTATTACCAATACAGTATATAATTAAAATTTGTTTGATACTTTAAAGTTAATTTTAAATAGTCGTTTTTTATTCATATTCCGCATAGCAATTTGACCTCCTGTCATGCTTTGCTGGTCAGATACAAAACAGAAGACCTAGGCAAGTTTACATCTTTCACTCTCTGCGGGTGAAATCATATATTGCAGGCAACGGTTGTACACTGCATAGTCTGTGGGAGGTGTTTTATTATCCAATGAGAAGCGTTCTAATATAGACATTTGGTTTGTGTCATTGCAGGGCCTTGCATCATCAAAACTAATTAAAAATACTGTTTCAATTTTTACTAACCTACATTTCTACCCCATATACTTAGCTACGACCTTGACTTACATTCGTTAATCTGTTAACTACTTCCATAGAATGCAATGACATTTCCATGTTGACAAGAACCGAGAAATATTCTGTAATCTGATTTGATTGCATCAACTTAAGGAGTACTTCAATTGCAATCAACGGATTATTTTCTACCAAGTTAGGTAGCTAAAAAAGAGAGAAAAATGCTTGCATTAATACTCTATAGTCAAAGAAAACAAGCTCTAAACAACACAAGCAATACCACCATACCAATTAGATTTAAATTAAATTAAAATGAATGACGAGACCCACCTTTACTTTTGTTATTACCTTAACTGGAGTTAATCCAATGTGATACACCTGTTTCGGATCCTTCTCTAACTCTTGTAAGAGTTGCTGTTGCTGTGGAACCGTCAATGCAACAGAGAAAGCTTTAGTCATCAGACGTTTGACCTCAAGACCAGTTGTGTTACTTACACACATTGTTGTGTCCCATGCCAAGTTGATGTCCACATCAACAGGGTTCATCCAGATCAACTAAAACAGGCATAAATATTTTTTTACTCAAAAATGTAACACACTGGGTGTTCTCCATCTACACTATCAAACTAGTTTGAAAAAAAAAAGTGTGCCCAAAATTGGTAGTGATGTGACATCATCATGTCCATGGGCACATCACATTTTTTTTGTCACATAAAGTTTGATAGTGTGGACAGAGCTTAAGAGCACCAGTAAGAATAGAACAGAAACATTTCTTACATTACCTTTCAAGACTGTACTCTATTTTTCTTTTTTTAAACATAATATTGTACAAAGTGCTCTCTAAAATAAGTGACATTTTGGGGTCTACTGTACACTATGATTATTGTGCAAAATTGAACAGGGTTTTGTTGATTGTATAAGATATGTTCCCGTACCTCATCTTCACATACATGTAGAGGGGGTGGTAATCGAATAAATTCTGGTTTGAAATATTTCGACATTGCTGAATTTGGACCATTACCAAGAATTTCAAGAACATTTTCTGCTTGTTTAAGATCGACATTTGCACTGAAAAATAAAAAAAAAAAAAAAAAATATGTCATTTGATTTGAAATTGGGATAAGAACTAAATAATAATAATTTAAAAAAAACCCTTTTAAGTAGGCCTAATGAGCAAATAATCAGCAGTTAACCTCTCTTGGAACACTCTTATAAAGGAGACATTCAAATATCGCTGGTTAACGAACCAGTAACCAGTCAACTGGTTAAACAGACACCACCTATTTTAAAAGGGACACTGTGGTTTGGTCAAAAAGAATCTGTGATTTTTCTGATTGGTTCAATTTAAAATTATAGCACAATAACCGCAATCAGTTGGTAGCATTATTAAATTATAGTATTCATATGCTATTTTAGCACCACAATAAAAGGTCAGAGGTCATTTACCTGGCAACAGGATCAGTCATATTGTAACACAATAAAGGTCAGAGGTCATTTACATGACATTAGGATCTCTCAAATTGTAGCACCGCAATAAAAGGTCAGAGGTCATTTACCTGACATCAGGATCACTCATATTGAAGCGCCAAAATAAAAGGTCAGAGGTTATTTACCCGACATCAGGATCTGGATCGCTCATTATACAGGGCACAGCCACCTTGCTTATAACAGGCAGTTCAGAATGTTTCCTGGCTAATGCCAACTGCAATTCACTAATGTCTATGACTGGAGCATTTTGGCCAAGGTCCATAGCAACAATCTGTCTTGGAACTTTTTTGAAAAGCTGCAATAAAAATAAAGGATAAAAAATCAGATTTGGATTCTGTTATCACAGACACTTTTTTTGGGTGGACAGTCGTGATCAAGTGAGGACGACACTAGGTTTTCATTCAAATTGAATACTAGTATTCCTGAGCTCTAATTGGTTGGGCAACAAATGCTACAAATATTATGGAAATATTCTTAACTTAAAGCTCTATTCACAGAGGAAAAACGAAAATATCAATCAGCGCAATGCATGTTGGGATTTATAGCGGGCTGCTTAAATTATTTATTAATATACTTATTTTTCACATTTTTAACCGTTTAAAGATGAAAAATGTTATCGAAATAGGACTTTATAGTATCTATTTTACATTAAATTTGGTTTGTTAAATTAGATCTAAAAAACGTAGAGAATGGGACTTAAAAGTGAAATAAACACAGTACTTCTCTAGACGGGGAAGTGACATCCAAAATCTGAGAAAGGAAGTATTTTTCTGAATGGTTGATTGGAGTCATTAGATTAAGACCACCGGCTGCTTCCTCAACGTTACCCTAAAAAGAAACAAAAATATTTTGAATACTTAAACAAAAATTGATGGAAGATAGGTTGGTTAGATTTCTTTTTCTTTTAACTGATTTTACATTTTGTTGCCTTACCAGAAGGTGTACAAAAATTGGAGCAAATGGATTTGAGCCTATGGATTCATTACGATACATCTCCCATAGGAGAAACAGAGCTGTTAAACGTTGTGGTCCAGTTGGAAGGAAGTCAGGGTTGTGTAGCAGCAAAACCTGTAAAAAAAAAGTATAAAAACATTTTGTTTAATATAGGTATGTGCAGATTCAGGAGGATAGGCTTTCAGATTTTTTAAGCTGGCCAATTAATTTGGGAAACTTTGTCATAAAACTAGGCTTGCTCCAATATCATCACTGTCAGGGGTGGATCCTACATTATAGATTAGTGGGGGTTGGGTAAAATATTTCATAAATGATAAAAACTATCTGCCAGGTTGCACCTGCCTATCCATAGCGATGCATGCAAGATATGAACATTTAAAAAAAAATCAACTGCTGATGGTAAGCTTTGGCTATATACTTACTAACTCTCTATGACTCAAACAAGTACAGTGCAGTGGTGGTCTTGAAAACCGAAAACTCTCCGCCCACCCCTCCTCCAAAACATTAAGTTCCAGCTCAATACTATTTAATTTGCATTTATTAGACTTAAAAAAACAAGACATTTTGGACCAACGCAATTGTCTGTATTTGAAGATGCTTAAATGTTAACTGTATTATTCTGGTCCTCAAGAGTAACTGGAAACTGAGGCTCTCCACTGACCCACAGCAGCCATCAGTGCAGCGCCTACCAGATCAACACAACGGGAGACGATCCCCTACTCTTTACGAATAGTTTACCAAGTTCTTTAACGTGCACTATTAAGTACACAAGACCAACGGCCTTATATCTCATCCAAAGGATGAGGCAATGCGAGTAAAGCATCTTGCCTAAGTATGCAATTAGTATGGTACAGATAAGCTTGAACCTATGCCTATCAGATGCTAGTCCGATATTATCATTACACCATCACTTTCTGGTATATACTGTACAGCACCCGCCACTATTTCTAGATGGTCTCCCATCCATAACACCACCGAGCCCAACGTTGCTTAACTTTTTGATGATCTGACGAGAACAGGTGCTATAATATGATTAAAATTCATTACCTTTGATCATGTGACTTACCAGAAATGTGCCAACCTTAAAATATTCATGTTTTTGAAATGATTCATGAAACCCATTTGCCAAGTTTTCAAATGAGGTATTATTGGAAGACTCTTCACTCAGGATACTGAAAATAAAATCAAATTACTACAGTTAATAGCTTATCTAGGCTAGGACATCGCTGTGCTCTAGGGAAGCCAATCTACATAATACCTTGCACCTACTGTACATAGGCTAGTGATTATGTAATTGTTTATGCGTGATTCTTGCCATATATCAAATTGTGCAAGAATTTTCTTACATAATTTACAAAAAGACTTTGATACATTTGTGTAATTTACATGGAAGCTAGGCCCACCAGGCTTATTGACAGAAAATGTCAATTTACATCATTTACGAATAATACCTAGGCCTAATCAATATTTATGGAACGCCGTTTACGCAACATTTCGATGATATAAATTTTATGACTTGATATGTGAATGAAATGCATCGATATGTAATTTTATGACTTGATATGTGAATGAAATGCGTCGATATGAATTACATGACACTTTTTGAATGAAATGTTTTGGATGAAAAGCTTTGAATTGAATGATTTGAATGAAATGTTTTGAATGATCACGATTTTTAATCTCAACCTCTAGCCTTAGTACCCTCTTCTCCTCTCTCTCTCACCGCTTTCATCAATATGGAGGATCCTTTACAGCATAGTATAGGGCAAAAAGCTAACATGGAGAGGTCTGGTACGGAACACGGTCAAGCTACCAAGTGGGAATGACATACGCCACCAATAGTTTGACTTTTCAAAGCATTCAATTCATTCAAAACATTTCAATTCAAATCATTTCATTCAAAACTTATCAATTAAAAACATTTCAATTAAAAACATTTCATTCAGAACAAAACATTCAATTCAAAGCATTTAATTCAAAACAAAACATTCAATTCAAAGCATTCTATTCAAAACATTTCATTCATATTGCGTCTTCAATTCATATCGATCGATGCATTTCATTCACATAAAATTTCAAACAAAATTCATATCATCGAAATGTTGTGTAAACGTAACGGTGCAGCCTAGGCCCTTAGTAGTATAATTAGGGAGGTTAGTAGATGGGGGTGTCACGAAACCTAAGACCACGAAAGCTAAGACCCCCTAAGACCTAAGATCACGAAAGCTAAGACCCAAAACCTAAGATTACAAATATTTATCTTTCGCACCTGCCTTGTATTTTAACTCCCAACATTTATTCTGAATACCACACCTTAGAATTGGCACTTTTATGAAAAAGAATCACATAAAAAGTAACAAATACATTTTTAAATTGATGATTTTACAGACGTTTTTCTCGCACACAAACTGTTTGCGAATTTCGCATGACTAGCCTACAGTACAGCAGTAGCAGTCGGCCTCTACCATGTTCAATGTTTTTGTTTCTATGGAACGTCAAAAGAGCAAAAATTATATAGAGGGCTGAAAACTCTGTGGAGTCCATCTACAGTGTGGATGGAACAATGTAAAATTAAAATTGTAATGATAATAGTATAATCATGCAAGTACGAAGAAATAAATACTGGCAAATAAATTTTAATTTAAAAATCATGATTTGTTTCGTTTTCTTTCTGTTTTTATACTTGTACTATTATTGTTGCTCTTTTGGCGCTCCATAGAAACAAAAACATTGAGCATGGTAGCTCGAGGAGTTACAGTATACAAAGAAACATGTCTGTAAAATCATCAATTTAAAGGATTTATTTATTTGTTTTTATGTGTTTCTCCGTCTGAAAGTACTTATAAATCCTAATTTTAAAGTGTGGTATTCAGGATAAAGTTAGTCAACAAATTTGGAGTCAAAATACAAGAAAGGCAGGTGCGTAAGAAAAACATCCTCTGAACCAACACAATGGAGTAAATATATACCAACAAACAACCCGTCAAGTTTGTTTGTTGTGAAGAAAAAAATATACATTTACTAAACGGGCG
Source organism: Antedon mediterranea (assembly GCF_964355755.1). NCBI lineage: Eukaryota > Metazoa > Echinodermata > Crinoidea > Comatulida > Antedonidae > Antedon > Antedon mediterranea. The sequence goes on from NC_092676.1 coordinate 18,414,662, forward strand.
AAAATAATGTGATTTTTATCTATGTTTTGCGGTAGTATTTAATTATATTTATGGTAATAAATGAAACCTAATGACTAATGTGTTTAAAATTATGTATGGATAAACAAGTATTGTTTTTAAGCTGTAGTATATCTTAGAATTTGTAATCTTAGGTCTTGGGTCTTAGCTTTTGTGATCTTAGGTCTTAGGGGGTCTTAGCTTTCGTGGTCTTAGGTTTCGTGACACCCTAGTAGATGGTCTAGGTATAGGCCCTAGGCCTAGCTAGGGTTAGCTAGGCCTAGGCCCCGACCTACCTAGTGTAGCAGGTAGGCCTAGGCTAGCCTATTGGCGCTAGTTCCGTTTCGCACCTGTTTTTATTTCGACTTCCTTTTGACTCCAAATTGTTAAGCAACTTATTGTGAATACCACACCTTAAAATTGGGCCTTATAAGTACTTTTATGAAGAAGAATCACATAAAAAGTAACAAATAAATCATTAATTGATGATTTTACAGACATGTTTCTCGCATACCGTTCGCGAATTTAGCAGCATACTCGAAGTTCAATTTCGTTTCTATGGAGCGCCAAAAGAGCAACAACAATAGATGGTTAAAAACTCAGTGGAATGCGTCTTCTTTTAATGCATTTATTATTGAAATACACGTTTAATTTTAATATATTTTGTCAATAAAAATGCTGTAACATTTTACTGCTAATAATTTGCTGTTTTCAAATAGCAACCAACCCTAGGCCTAACTAAGAGTAAGAGACTATAGATAGACTAGTAAGACTAGAGGAATATTATTTAGATCAGGTATACCCCTACAGCAGTACATGATGTAATATGATGATGAATTTGTCGATTTTCATTCCTAAAAGTTCCTGCAAAAACCATGTACAGTATCAACAGTAATATTTTTGTTGCATTGCCATTGACAAAATATGATAAAATTGAACGTAATTTTCACCAATAAATGCATTAAATATACGCAATTTACTGAGTTTTAGCCATCTATTATGATTGCTCTTTTGGCGCTCCATAGAAACAACAACATTGAACATGGAGTATGCGAAATTCACAAACCGATGTGCGAGAAACACGTCTGTAAATTCATCAATTTAAAGGATTTATTTTTTACTTTTTGTGTGATCTCCTTCGTAAAAGTATTTTTGAGGCCTAATTCTAAGGTGTAGTACTCACGATAAAGTTACTTAACCAATTTTGAGTCGAAATAAACGACAGGTGCGAAACGGAACTAGCGCCGGCCTACTTTAGGGCCGGGCCTAGGTAGGCTAGGCCTAGGCTAGTTTAGTTAGTAATTGAAAACCAAATTACGATTCATAACAAAGACACTACATGCTCTAATATAAAATGGTAAAATCACCTTAAAATTGTAGTTATTTCTTTTGGTAAAAGAGACATTTTAAGAGAAGAATAGCTGCAAAAACTTCATCTAGGCCTAGGCTAGGCCCGTTAGAGGCTACTCTGTGTGTATGCGGAGATCGCGACGGCGTGCTGCTTCGATCGATCGTTTGAATTAATTTTATCAAAGAAAATGACTATGGAGCGTCGAAAGTGCCTTTATTTAGTGGCATGGTGTAAAACATGCTTTATTTAAAAAAATACTGTTTATTTAAAATAAAGAGGAAAATACTTTTGGCATTACCGGGATAGAAGTTTCAAATACATGCAGACTTGCAATTTGTGTAGGCATATTGACAAGTTTCAAATACAATCTGTAAATCAGGCAATACAGGCGTTCCATAACAACAACAAAATAAAATAAAAATGGCTGCGTCGTTCTCGGTTTGCCGTTTGCAACTAAAACAATTATTTGCACTGGTAATTGTATGCTATATAAACTATAAATAAGAAGCATATGTCATTTATAGGCGGCATTATTTATATAACCTATTTAATTAAAATGTTTGGTCGTACTTCTTCATCTTTTTTCTTCTAGGGCTAGGCCTAGGCTAGTAGTAGTAGGCCTAGGCCTAGCTAGTAGCTAGGCTAGGCTAGGAGGCTAGGCCTAGTAGTACTTGAATTGAAGGGACCTAGCCCGCCCTAACTAAGGCTAGGTATAGTCTATTCGGCCTAGGCCCTCTAGTAGTGTAGGACAAGGCTAGCAAGCAAGAAGGCTAATAGTAGGACAGTGAGTCAGGTAGTCAAGTGGTAGGTAGCTTGGCAATGACAGTCCTCTGCCACGTCTAGGCCTGTCTGGCCTGGGGGAATCCGTCTGGGGAACTGGTATGGATGATTATATATTATTGGTTGGGTATTAATTATCATCCATTTGAAATTACAAGAAGACAAGATGCCGGCACCATTTAGCCTAATTCATTCCTTGCCTTGATCATAATGTGCGCAATATGATGCTTCTATACGTTATAAGCCCAAGTAGGCTAGCTAGACTTTAATACAAAGGACTGAACTGTAGGAGATCCAATTTTTCACAGCGAGTAATTACACATTGGAATAGTTTGCCAACCGAGTCGTCATTTCCAAAACCACTAACACATTTAAAAACCGATTGGATTCGTTAAATGGGGTTATAAAGGCACACACCGCCTAAACTTTCCCATCCAAACTAAACGAATGGTTTTTTTTTTATAGAAATCTCTACAACTTGTATGCAGAGCATCATATTGTACATCAAAACCACCAACTAAACCTAAATCAACTTCCATAGGTTTGTTTGCAACACAACGTTATCAAGTTTTCACAATTTGCATCACAACGTGATCAAGTTTTCACAATTTGCATGCTTTGCCTTTGAATAGCAAAATCGTTATATTGAATGTCAAACACAGACCTACTCTATCTGCAATCTTTATCAGATCCACTACTTAATTTATTATTTTTTACATTGCAGGAAAGCCAAGTGGAGAATCACAAACAACAACCGGCAGTAAATATGAATCAGGGCAATACTACAAACATAATGAATTCACTTACTATGATATTGAAGACAAAATGGCCAAGTCTAGGGTAGGCCAACCAGCATCACCAAGAGCTGGAGAACATTGCTGAAGCTAGCTCTTACAGACACTTATTAATGAGAGACTACAGTATGAGATTGTTGACTTCTTAGCATACTTATTGATAGTGTGTACTGTTTGTTTATGCATGATAGTCTGCAGTAGTAATTATATTCAAATGCAATTATATAACACACAAAAATAACCTATGATTTATTAATCAACTTTACTTTTATTCTGAAATTGCAATCAATAAAATTGTTACAAAAATAAATGTTTACAAGTACATGTTTATTCGCTGTTCTACTTAATTATATTACATGTCATGCCAGTAGGATTAAAATGTATTCAATAAATTCAAATAGCAAGTTTGGATTTATCTTTACTTGCTTTTCTTTACTCGACCAAAACTAATGTGCGGTATTAATTTGTTTATAGAGTCAGTTTAGCACCATATTCTCAGTGCTGTATCTCCACATATGACAATTTTGCCCAGTATCATATGCAACTTCCTTAATACAGCATCTCATTTGTATCACATGTGATGCCTGCATTATGCTTAGGTTAGGCCTACATATGTTACAGGGGTCATATGTGACAAATTTACAGAAATTGTCTGATACTGGACAAATTTAATACGTACATTGTACTGTACCAAGAATCGGCTAAGTACAATATAGTATACCAATTACTAAGATCATGTTTAACCTGTATTACATTAACAGTCCTATTTTAAAAATATATGAGAATACAACTGTACAGATGAAGATGAAATAATTAAATATTAAACAATAAAACCTGGCAATCTACAAGTTAAAATCAAATTGCTGAAATTGTTTGCGGAACATAGATGCATTTTGTGCTTCCTCTTCCTTTGATATTGAGCATGCTTTCCAGTTTGCTCGGTCTGGCATATTCAGTAGGGCAGGGCATGCCATAGCTTCTCTGCAAAGAAAACCAAATGAAATGTTTAGTGGTGGTACCAAGGGTCTTTTTGGAAGGTTAAGCCCGGGGATGTTGCTCATCTTACCGGGGATGTTGCTCATCCTACAGGGGATGTTGCTCATTCTAACGAGGAAGTTTCTCATCTTACAGAGGAAGTTGCTACCCCTGACTGGGCATATTGCTTTCTTTGTAGGCACTATAAACATAAGCGGCTGAGCCTTTAAGACGGTGGAACCGTAATCCATAACCACAACATCGGCAAGGGTTCGGAGCTCACTTGCTCTATGGTTCTGGTGGTAGAACAAGTCTTCTCGGATAAGGACAATTTGTATACAAAATGATCAACCTGGTATCTCTCAAGATCTTTTGAGTAGTGGGTTACCCCGGTGTACTACTCCACACACACAGCCACTGTTGTGGACAGATGAGAGAGCACCTTAATTGGTTGTCCTGACATGACCCTTATGGGAGAAGTATGACATCCCCAGTACCATGAGCATTGATCTATTTGTTGTAATGGCACAATACAAGAACTCATACAATTACATCCATTGTGGTTTTGATCCCAATACTCATATTTTCCATTATAGATGCCAATATCTATAGATTCTTTAATAGTGCCCTCTATGGTTTGACTTATTTTTTAATACATGCATACAACAAACATCTTTACGAAACATATACTATGTAGTACAAACCTTCCAAATTGTAATGGGAAGAACTTCTTAATACGATGCAACAATTTCTCTCCGCTGTCTAGTTCAATATAAAAGTAAGGTGCTCCCAATGCAACTATCTGAATACGAATACAAATTATTATGTTAAAATTATAATGGTGCACATTGGTCTAGAGCTTATTTGGTCAATGCTACACATTTACTTGTTTAAGATAACTAACTGTCATTAGAGATTTACGATAACTCTTTCATAGATAGAATCTATTCAATATATTAAGATAACTAAATGTCATTTACGGTAACTCTTTCATATCACTGATAGAATCTATTCAATATATTTAATCCTAAGATATAATAATATGCAACAAGTAGTACCACATACAAGATTAATTCAAACAATTTTTCAAGCACAACAATATACAAAACTACTTTTGTATTCGTATACATGTCAACAACAGTCAATGTGATAACATATTTAAATATAAGATACAAACCTGTTTCAGATCACTGTGTGTAGGAATCTCATTCAATTCAATATCTTCCTTCATACTATATTCCAACAAACTTTCTTTAATATCTAGTTCTTCGTCCTTTGCAATTGGTACCACCTACGAGAGAACAGAAATACTGGTTACAATAGGGAGACCAGTTTAATAATTGATTTACTACATATCAGCGTGTTTCTGGAAACATAAATACTGTAATCCTAACCTTCTTTTCACCCTTCAAAATTTCAGAAGTGGCACTTTAGGCATGGATTTGATACAACAGACGTGATCGACTATAGGCACTGTCAAAATGTTAAATTTAAATATTCTGGTCCTCGAGCTTAACTGGAAACTGAGGAAATTCTGATTAGGCCCTCTACGGACCCACAGAAGCAAAAAGTGTGGTGCCTACCAGATTAGCACACCGGGAGACAATCCCCTACTCTTTTTGAATAGTGTACCAAGTTTTAGCTTTAGCTTTACATCCTATCCATGTGTATCCTTTATTATTTTCGTCTAGTTTCTTTTTGCCAAAAGACAACAGAAGTATGGCGTACAGTTGTCATTGCCATTTGAAAACAAAGCATTTAGTTGGATCAACCTTGCGAATGACCTCCTTCAGCACAGTCAACCATGCCGATAGAAAATACTGAACCATCAATGTCAAAAGAAAACTTTATAAAGTATAACCTGAACATGATATGTATATCTCTATTATACCTTATTCGGCGATGCAGCGATTCAATCATAGTTACCTGAAGCTGTAAATGCTGCGTCTTGTAATTTCTTTCAAATATAACATAAGACTTATTTTTTGACTTGAAATACCTGTTAATGGCTTTCTTATACTGGTTGATCTCATCTGTAACGTCCTGAATGCAAAGCAAAAACAGGCGATTACTAACAAGAAAAGTTAACACTCATTTTATTTGCTGGCTGGCTTTTTTCAAAGTTACAAAGCAATATGAGGATGATATGTAGAGGAAATACTTTTTTATTTGTTTGAGACAATCAGTAAGAGGTTGCGAAAGCAACAAACGCCATAGCATGAATGTGTCAGCAACCACTAAATATTGTTATTGCTATGGACTGTTTTATATTTAAGTTTGGCATGCATTGGCATGCAGCATCCTCAATATGTACCTCACAAAATGGAAATGCACAATCAATAGGGTTCAACCTTGCTTGACTTAAGCTCCGTCTACACTATCAAACTTAATGTGACAAAAATATGTGATGAACCCCTTTGGTGGCGAAGTGCGCTCTAGAAATCTGCTATATTATTATTATGTGCCCATAAATGGACATGACATGATGTCGTATCACTACCATATTTAAACATCACTACCATATTTGGGCACATCACACTTTTAGTAGTTTGATAGTGTAGACAGAGCTTTAAATATTTTTTATATTGTGTTACTGTATGAGAAAAGAAAATTTATTTTGATTACTAAATTGATAATGGTTACTACTTTTAATTTCTACTATTTAAAAACCAATTATTTCTGCAGCAAGCACATTGAGACTCAACACAACACAAACAAATTGTGTTTACAACTCATTACCAATGTCAATACAGTATTATTTGTTGTTAAGTATCATTACTTATTTTAAGTTTAACTACCTGTGGTAGATCAACCTGTGACTGGAAATGACCTATAGGCAAAATCATCACATGATCGGGAATGAGACCACCTTTTGCAAGAGCAACATATGTCTGTAATAAAGAAGAACATAGTGAATTAGGTTTTACATTTAATAACAGTGAACATAATTGGTCTTAAGAACTCATTTACCCTTATAATTTGAGTGTCAGTTGACATTGTGTAAACTGCTGCTTGATTTGGGACAGCTTACTAAAACATTAGGATTTCTGCAGCCAAAAAATGCACTTATCCTAGTTTTTATTCTAGTTTTTATTTAAACTTTATTTATAGAGGGTAACTCTTCCAGCTGGACAAATTAATGCCGGTTGATATTCAAGGGCCCTCTTAAATTCAATAAAATACATTACGATACATTACTATTATATAATTATATGTCTTTTTTAATTTGTCGTTTTTTAATTGTTCATAGTTCATTCAGTAATAAATTTTGCCTGACTAATATCTTAAAACTTACCGTTGTTCCAACACTGACTACTAAATGTTTTTCAACTTCTGGGCTTCCAAGACAGAACCAACAAGGACCATTTGCTTTAGCTGTTGATCATAGTATTGTTATTAGGTTTTTATCATATCATGTTTATTTTTCATATAAATTTATTTTGGAATTAAGTGTGTTAATACTGCTTCTAATAACATGTTCTTAGTTTTGATGGATCTATGCTTTTACTACCACATACTAAAACATATTGTAGAATCAAATGTGACTATAATGAAAGGCTTCCTAATCCATTTCATGTTATATTTAGTTTGTGATTTGAAAACAACTACTGTTCAGAACATTAGTGTAACTTTAAGTAAATCTCATCTCTCATTTCAACCACTAAATAAAAAACTTGTGACGTCAAGTGAATGAAACAGATAGTTTATATCAACTGAAAACACTTGGGCTGGCCCAAACTCACTCTTGGACGGGTTCAAACTATCCCTTGAATATGGAAAGCCAAACCCGCCAAAAATACATAATACATACCATCCACCAATAATTAATTCGTACAAAATTCAAACCATCCAATATTATCTCATGCAGTTCAATGAAAACTTAAACCATTCACCTAGTATCTACACCATCCAATACAATGTGTGACCATCTACCACTAGCCCAAACGACAATACGCCGAACAAACTACCCATAACACAAACCATCTAAAGAATGTTGAGCCCAGGCAGCAATAATTGAATTAATCTAACGTTAATACAAGTATATATTAGCCAACTCATTTATCAACATTTCATGTAGTTCATGAACATTTCAAACAAAGCATCTTAATTTTAGTTCATCGAATTATAATTCTAATTCATTGCCTGTTTTATACACCGTTCGTCTGTTCAACAGTTGAAACAACTGTTTTGCACACGATACGCCCGTTCGTGAGTTCAAACCATGATATTTGAAGCATCGACTTTCCAAACAGCGATTTTTCGCACCGAACGTATTTTCTTGAGTTAAAGTGGTTGCATTTCAATCACTTGCTTTTGATTGGCCAGTATTACACACCGTTCGCTTGTTCGTGATTTCAAACCATGATATTTGAAGCATCGACTTTCCAAATGGCGATTTTTCGCACCGAACGTATTTTCTTGAGTTAAAGTGGTTGCATTTCAATCACCTACTTTCGATTGGCCAGTATTACACACCATTCGCTTGTTCGTGATTTCATGTGATAACATTTCATTCGACAATTTTTCAAACGTTAGTTTTTGACTCCGCTTACGTATATGTCAGTTGATATACTATTTTTTAATTTTCATACTTTCCATAGTCAGTTTTGTACATCATTCGCATTTACGCATGTAAAGTGTAGATATTCCATTCGACAAGTTTTAAAACGGTAGTTTTTTTTTTATTGTTTAATTGTAACTGTTGGCGCCGATTTTATATTGGGGGGGGGAGGGGGAGGTGTTCGGTACTGAATTTGAACAGTACACATTTTTAAATATGGTACCTCTACACGTTGGGTTATTTAATGCATGATGAATAACAAAATAATTATGATTTAATAACAATACACATGTTTTTATTTAATCCATGATAAATATTCGTAAAATATGTTTATTCGGATATTTATTAATTACGTCTCCACTATAGTCTATAAAACATAATGAATGTCATTATTTCAAAAAAATAGGCCTACCCCGTAAACAAATGGAAGCTTCTCAACAACAGTTAATTTATGCATCATAGAGAGCACAGAGCAGAAAATGGCTCTAGACCGGCCTCATCTAGCAGCCGCCGCACACGCCCGCCGCGTAGGGAGGGGAGAGAGAAGCACGACACCAGCTCTCTCTCTCCTCTGTCTCTCCCCCACAGGCGGGCGAGGTGGGTGTTATACCCCGGGCCTAGTTGTGGGGCGTAAAATTGTAACAGGCCCACAAGCTAAATTATATTATTTCATTCTGTTTTTTTTCCATTATTTAAGTTTGTGATAATGTGTGTAACCAGGGAGATGTAAAATAAATTTATAAATTAGTTTACATCTCCCTGACCTGTGTGTGTAACGTAGGCCTAGGCCTAAGTAAGTGTCATACAGTCGTAAAGTTGACATTCATCCCCCGCCCCTCAATATTAAATCGGCGCCAACAGTTACAATTTAACAATAAAACAATAAATGTGCGAAAAACTACCGTTTAAAACTTGTCGAGTGGAATATCTACACTTTACATGCGTAAATGCGAATGATGTACAAAACTGACTATGGAAAGTATGAAAATTAAAAAATAGTATATCAACTGACATATACGTAAGCGGAGTCAAAAACTAACGTTTGAAAAATTGTCGAATGAAATGTTATCACATGAAATCACGAACAAGCGAACGGTGTGTAATACTGGCCAATCGAAAGTAGGTGATTGAAATGCAACCACTTTAACTCAAGAAAATACGTTCGGTGCGAAAAATCGCCATTTGGAAAGTCGATGCTTCAAATATCATGGTTTGAAATCACGAACAAGCGAACGGTGTGTAATACTGGCCAATCAAAAGCAAGTGATTGAAATGCAACCACTTTAACTCAAGAAAATACGTTCGGTGCGAAAAATCGCTGTTTGGAAAGTCGATGCTTCAAATATCATGGTTTGAACTCACGAACGGGCGTATCGTGTGCAAAACAGTTGTTTCAACTGTTGAACAGACGAACGGTGTATAAAACAGGCAATGAATTAGAATTATAATTCGATGAACTAAAATTAAGATGCTTTGTTTGAAATGTTCATGAACTACATGAAATGTTGATAAATGAGTTGGCTAATATATACTTGTATTAACGTTAGATTAATTCAATTATTGCTGCCTGGGCTCAACATTCTTTAGATGGTTTGTGTTATGGGTAGTTTGTTCGGCGTATTGTCGTTTGGGCTAGTGGTAGATGGTCACACATTGTATTGGATGGTGTAGATACTAGGTGAATGGTTTAAGTTTTCATTGAACTGCATGAGATAATATTGGATGGTTTGAATTTTGTACGAATTAATTATTGGTGGATGGTATGTATTATGTATTTTTGGCGGGTTTGGCTTTCCATACTTGAACTAGCCAAACTATTCAAATGGGTTTGTCTAAACTATCCCTTGGACTGACCCAAACCAATTATTGGGCTGTCCCAAACTTCTTTTCAGCAAAGTTGGATGTTTATAATGCATTTTATATGGGACATTATAAACATCTTGGTTTTGAGATTCAGAGAGTCTGATTTTGAAAGTGTTGAGTATAAATACATGCACTGATTTAAATAAAACCTGTATGTTTTAAAGTAGCTTACGGTGCTTCTTAACCTTTCTTGGTCCTGATCCACCTTGGTGATCTCCTTGCCTCTTTTGACCTTTTTGAGGCTGCTTTGTTGAAAAGAAGTATTGGTTTGACATATCTGTCTCCTGCAAATAATCAAATAACTTTTTAATACACAAACATTTGGAAAACTTAAGCTCTGTCTACACTTTCAAACTAGTTTGAAAAAGAAAGTATGATGTGCCCAAATTTGGTGGCGATATGCCCAAATATGGTAGTGATAAAACATCATCATGTCCATATATATATATTGTCACATAAAGGTTGATAGTTTTGACAGAGCTTTACTCTGCAAACTAAATTGTGTTGCACACAATGTTCTCATTATACCAAACCAAGTACAGTACTTACATTTGATTCTGTTTGCCTTTCTGAAGATGTAGTTGAGAAGGGACATTCTGTGACATCTTGTGGCTGAACTATTAGTTCTGCATGAGTAAGTTTGCTCATTGGTACTATATTGAATGCATATAAATACTAGAAAAAAACGTTAAAAACCTATTTTAATATTCTGGGTTTCAATTTAATGGCAGGCCACGCGAGTGGCAAGAGAGTAAGCATTATGGTGTAATGGTAAGGATATTTATTTTATTTATTTACTTTATTTTATTTCAACAATATTTAATGAGGGTGGTCCATCCAGCATCAGCTGATCATTAGGGACCCTCAAACAATACAAACAGTAAATACAAAATAAACTATAAAAACACAAAATTAACAAAGATAAAAAAATAAATATATATATATAAATATAAATATACAGTATGCCTACAATGAAAGAAGGAAAAAAAGAAAAAAAATCAGAGAGAGAGAAACAGGTGTTTTTTCAAAAGAGATTTAAAGGAGGAGAAATTGTAAGAGTTACGAATGCTTAAAGGTAGAGAATTAAAGAAAGGAGGAGTATTGAAACTAAAAGAAAGTTTAAAGATTTCAAGGTAAGGACGAGTCGTATGTGCCATAAAGGTAACTTTTTATGTTTACTTTTTTCTCTCTGCTTTTTAATTTCTTATATCTCTTTATTTTTATGTATGTTTGATTGCAAACGTTTGTAATTTCTTTGGATTGTTGGAGTTTTCTTGTGTATTATGTCCATTGTTTGTATCATTAGGCAAGATACTATAGTCTCATTGCCTCATTCTTTAGATGAGACATAAAGCTGTTGGTCCAGTGTATCTACATTGCACATTTGTATGAAAGAGTCATGGATTGTCTCTCAGTGTGCTTGAGATATAACAGATACTACATCAGAGGTTCCAAGTTGAAAAAACTAAATTTCTGTGGGCGTTATTATAAACAGTGCCATGAGTGTTAATTTTGAAATAACATGTTTGTTTTGCGAACATGTTGTTTTATTTTAGATGAAAAATCTCTAGGCTAGGCCTAGCTATCCTAGGCCTAAATCGTTGAGTCTGAATTTTTGGATAGACGAGAATCTGGATAAAAAATTCGAGAAAAATCTGAAAAACTTGGGACCTCTGCTACTGTACATACAGTTTCTTATGTTCAGATATTCATGACATATTGTTTATTTCAACTGACCTTTTTCTTTGCTATATTTGCAACACTAGCTAAGCTAATAAACCTCGTCACATGTCGTTGCTTGTCTTTTAAAACCTGGTGATTCCTGTATGGCAACCTTTCATAGTAGACGTCATCTAACCCTGCAAAGTGGTACCTCGGTTGTAAGGCTAGTGCAAGACCTGCAAGTTTGCTTGATCCTGATTGGTCAGATCCTGGTCCGTCCTAAAAATTGTTATTCAGACAATGAAGCAATTATTGTACATTAGTTATTATACAGTATGGTGTGATGCCTACTGTACACATAAACATACTGCCAGTCATGTGATAATCTTTGCAGATTCCACCTATTGTACTTACTGGTTTTATGGCAAACCTCTCAACATTCCGTGGCCACTGTGACGTTATCAAAACATCAACTCCTTTAAAAGACGAGTTTGAAACTAAGGGCATGGCCAATTCATTGATGTCTTGTTCTGTGAAGGTGTGTTGTTCTCTTGGACCGGTACCCTCTTGCTCAACCCCGCTAAGGTATGCTACCTGCAGACCCGACATCATGTTCATGACACCTTTCCGACCTAAAAAAAATGTTTAAAAAACAAAAGTAATTATTTGTTTTTATTTGATCTATTCAATATAGTCCTAAAACAATTTAAATAATACAACTATTAAAAAATGATTGAAACAACTAATGTATTGTATTGGATGACAGACCTTTATAGTACAACTTGATTCCTTAAACATATGATAACTCTCGGAATATAATTACAGTACAATTTTGATAGTGTGTAGCATAAACATAAATTGTAATTACATGAAGTATATTGTATATTATATAACACCTATATAAATTCCTGTCATTTGATTGGACGAATGTGGGTCACATGGCGTGCAATAGTACGCACTATTCAACGATCGTTAAATAGTACTTTTTGAAACATTTTTGTGTACGAAAAAAAAACGTCTAGATGTTATATAAAACAAATAATGAATGTTTTGTATTCGTGTAATGGTACAAATAATGGCACTTGGTGAATGATGAAAGGTTATATCAACTCGGCTTTGCCTCGTTGATATAACCTTTCATCATTCACCTCGTGCCATTATTTGTACCATTGCACTCATAAACATTCATTATTTGTATATTAAGCTATATCTATACTATCAAACTTTATGTGACAAACAAAATGTGATGTGTCCATAATATGGACATGATGATGTCACTACCATATTTGGGCATACTGTATCATTACCATATTTGGGCACATCACACTTCTTTTGTCAAATTAGTTTAGACAGAGACTTTCTGAAACAGGATGCTCTTTGGGAAAGTCTAAAAATGTCTAGCTTTTTGAAAATATTCATTCAGTTATCAGAATGCATACTTACGATATGTCATTCAGTTATTTGTTGCAATTTGGAAAAATAAAAAAAAATACCTTAATGAGAGCTCACTCAAACATGTATTGAAAAACTCGAAAGGTTATTGGGAGACTTAAGAGGCCTACATTTTCTAGGTGTCCAGGGTTCTAAATTCACTAGAAACCAAGGGTTCAACCTGCTCACATTAAGCATTCTAACCTCAATGGTTGTAGGCTTAAAAGAGTTTATATGGTAAAAACCCACTGACCTAGATATGTTACATTCTCTGCAATCTCATATCCATTAGGTGATTTTGAAAACATTTCCCTTTCTTCTGCCTTATTAGCACCAAGTATGTAAGTTGGCATGGGAGCTGTAAAAAAAAAACACAACAAGATAATGTATATGCATAACTCACAACCGTATGTAATTAAATTTACATTTTGTTCAAATACTCCTCAGTCCCTACAGAGATTAAAATGGAGAAAGTTCATTATTTTAATGTGTATTTTCATATCAATGTGTTATCATGGGAGACACGGTAAAGTCATACAGTAGTTGCATACTTACACAAAAGGTGTAAAATGTATGTAATTAGGGGATGATTGGGTTTCGTACGATGAGGCACTTAAAAAAAAACAAAATTCCTTTGCTTGAGGACCGTCGTACCCGACTGTGCAAGGAATATTTCCCAAAAAACTGAAAACCCCTAGTCATATCCTGCACAACCTACTCTCACCACCTTGCCTTGTTCCATACCAATTGAGATCAGTCACTGAATTTCCTATGCCAAAGTGTAATACCAATAGATCAACTTTATTACACTGGTATATTTAATGGTTGGTAGTTGCCTTTTCTTTGCACAGTCTGGGTGTAATCCCACCCCTACTTTATTTATGATTTCACAAACAGCCATATCCCCGGGTATAGTCCCAGTATTGACTTTTGGTCCGGATGTTGTAAGACTCTATAGCCATTTTTTTTACAAGAAATGCTTACCAACCATTTTTTTTGCTGAATCTTTGTTTCCCCTGGTATAGTCCCACCCCACAAAGTTGGTCCAATTTCGTGTTCTAGAGGGTGGGACTATACCAGAGTATATACGGTATATATATATTGACTAAAAAATGCACAAAATATTCCTTCTTGATGGAAACTAGTCCTGACCACCACATGGTTTAAAGCGGTTCAATGCACCTATTGCATACAATTACCTGTTGCCTGCTTGCTCTCATATTTCAACCAATTAGTTTTTGATTTCTCTGAACTGTCAAAAAAAGACCCAACACAGAAAAGTGCCTGAAACATAAGAAAATGGATTACTTATAGAAAGTACAGTAGTATTTTTTCTTTTCATATCGACCACTATAGTTTTTCCAGGTAGGTTTGGGTCCTTTTTTGGTCTCTTATGCCTTTCTCATAGATTGGGATAGAACTCTTTGCGCTGAAATATCAGAGTCTAACGAATAAGGTGTACGAACATTAGTTGTGTAGCTTTCTCCTTTTCATCTGGCAATCCACAGAAAGGGATAAATAAAATATTAAACAAGACTAAATTTATCAAATAAATATGATTATTATGTCCTACAGTACCTCAAATGGTCCAGCTTTTTTATTTACTTTTTCAACTCTTTTGAATAACTGATCTAAGTTACCCTCCACATCACCACTTACTAAACTGAAAGGTTAAAAGAAAAATATTTGTAAACTTGAAGGTAATGAGTAGGCTTATGTATTTGTCTGACAAGCAAGACTTCATGGTCAGAACCAGTTGAATATACTCTAGGCCTTTTTCACAATACGGAAGACATCTTCGATCGATGGCAAACAATGCTGTGCAGCGAATAATAACCACTAAAAATAACAGCGTTTTCAGGGGATTTCAGGACAATTAATTTTAAAATCATAACTTACTCCTATTATGGAGGGTCGTGTAAGAAAAAAAGTTACTGTAAATTAAATGTACTTGGATGAAGATTGGCCTACAATATTATATGATTGAAAAATATAGAAAAATTGTTTTGATCGACTAAAATACAACAGAAAAAAGACAGTGTATAAAGTGGTATGTCACTATGCTTATTTATATAGTATACACAGTATTTTGCTGATTTTAACTTGTTTCTGGAAAGAAAAATATATACAAGTTAAAGCATCTTAATAAATAATATTGTCTTCACTTCACATGTCATCATAAAACCCCTACTGTACAGGCGATACCGGGCAAAGATTAGTATGACCGCAAACAATGTAAACAATTTACACTCTCTGTTGTTTTCAAAAATGATAATTGCATAATAATATATAAAACTACAATTTTTTTTGTAATTTATTTTATATATAGGCCTATTATTCATTATAATTTAATATATATCAACATTGGCAATAATATCAATAAAATCATGTTATTGTAGTTCAAACACCTTTCCAAAACACAACTTAATAAATATTCAAAAAATGTATATTAACAATCAGTGATTTTGGACTAAAGTGAGACGTTTTTTTAGGGCCACAAGGTAGGTGGGATGTTTCGCCCCAAAAGTGGGCCGAATCGTTCCGACCGGAATCGCTAGAGAGAGGGTCACCAGTCCTGGCTAAACACAGTATGAAATGAATTTATTTAGGCCTAGCCTCCTAGTAGGAATCCTAGGCCTAGGCCCTAGGCTAGGGTAGAATCATTCAAGTCACGGAGATCCCAAGTCACCTCCAAGTCACACACACTTACATTTTTACAGGTTCCATTGCAGTTTGACTAACTAGGCCTAGGAAAAACACATTTTTTTTCAAACGTGGACGTGACTCGCGCCGTATGGACGTGACGTACATAGAGTTCTTTGACTTCTTTCTGTGAATTTTGTTTGTATTTTTATACTGCTCCGTCAATATCAACGCGTTGCTCATAAACCAAATTGCGTTCACGGTACTTCGAATGTGAGTGTTTAGAGTGATAAATGACGCATTCTAAAGCAACGAAACGCATATTTACAATTTTTAATTCTTTGCGGTTGCCTTGCGAACGTTATGCTTTGCCAATTTTTGGAAATGGAGGAAGCACAAGAGGAAGGGCCAACAAACTAAGTTTAGATTTATTAATTTATTTCGTTTCACCATTGAAAATGACAGACTCACTAGGAGCTATTACATGGTGGGGTTTTAGCCCTGCACTTGATTTACAAGATAAAGGTATACGATGTTCGATTTACATTTAACCATAACATATGTTATGTTTAACCATATTTTTTTTTGTCAAATTGTGAATGCTTTCTAATTTCTTCTTGTTGCACAGCTGCTCTGAGTCCTGGGAAAAATCTTTGTTTTTTTATTGAGGATAGGCCTAGGCTGCCATCTAATTTTGTTGGTGTAAAGGCTATATTAGCACGATCAACCGTCTTCCTGACATATTGTTTTTTATCTGTAGCTAAGCCTACAGTCAGCTGTTTCCTGATTGTGCACCTTTCTTAATTAATTTAATTCTGTTGTGGGTACACATGCTTGCAGTTAACTGTGTCGATATAAAACTTTACATTACACATCCAGTCTACCGTGCCTTAACCTAAGCAATAGAAAACAAACAATTACATGCAGAGCCAAGTCATATATAGGCCCTATACACTTTAAAGAAAGAGAATTAATTGTAGCTACACACCAACATAAAAGCTTCAACAAGGTTTTTTTCGACATCATCCCTGTAATAATACTAATTTTATTTTATTTTTGTAGATATTGAAACGGAAGCTAAACATTTAAATTTAGACAATGAGTCGACTACTGAAGCTGTCAACATTTTGCTTGTTGGTGCGGGTGATATACGACACATTCTGGAAACAATATCCCGAGCTTATCGCCACACCAACAAACAACTCAATGTGAGTATAAACCCACACATTTAGTTGATTACCGTTTATGAAGAATTCCTGGAATCAAGTAGTCAATCAATCGTACCATTTTTTAAGCGCCACTCCAACGGTCATTGCTCATAGCGCTGTCAGAAAGAAAAGTTTTTAGACTTCAAACTTTCCAAAGATATCAAGTTTCTAAAACAGTATGTAAAGGTATGTTTCAGAGCCTATGCCCAGCAGTACTGAATGTCCGATCTCCCCAGCTATGTTTTCTCCTTGGAATGTGCAAGAGCATTTATTTGTTCGATCTCAGTTCTCTTTTCCTCAGTAAGCAAGAAGAAGGCAGAGACTAATGGACCTAAAAATAAAGTAGAAGGCTTATTTAAAAAAAATCCCTATTTTTAATTTTTAGCCAATTGAAATTGAGAAAAATTGAACTTAAGCCATGTCTACACTATCAAAAAATGTGATGTGCCCATATATGGACATGATGATGTCATATCACTACCATATTTAGGCATATCACTACCATATTTGGGCACATCACACTTTCTTTGTCAAACTAGTTTGATAGTGTAGACAAAGCTTTAGAAATAATAATAATATTGTTTACGTTTCAGTTTTACGTTGTTGAAAACAGCTTGGAATTGTTAGCGCGACAACTGCTTCTACTGATGATTGCGTGTGAAGACAGGAATCGTATGGGACTACAAGAAAAGATGGAGCTATTCTTAGAAGTATTTGGCAATAGCCTAATTCGGCAGCAGACTAACGAATACATAATTGAAAAGTCTAACTTGCTTATTAAGTATGTTTCAAATTCCTTTTTAAAGCTTGGTTCCCACTAGCGACGCAACGTAACGCAACCTACACAACGTAAGAAAATGCCCTTCCAATCATTGTGTTTGCCCCCGCCTGCGTGAAATCAAACCTGCGATGTTTGCAGCATTATTGCGTCGTCAGTTCCCACTTGTGATTATGCAATACAGAACTTTGCGTCAATACGTCGCTGCGTTGCGTCCTAGTGGGAACCACGCTTTAGAGACACATTTGTCCTGAGACAAGTTTCACATTTGTCGTATTCGTTTCGTGACTTTACCATTGAGTACAGTTTTTCATTTGAGTACTTATTTAACAGAGTATTCTGAGTGCTGATTGCTCTCAACAAAAAAGCTTGCGTTTGTTAATGTTTTCTATTCAAAAGATTTTCTGTTGAGCACCATCATTTTACAATCGGCATTTGAATACAAAAAGTACTCAACGAATCTTATGTTTGACTACGATAAAATCAAATACGACAAAAAGTCAACATAAACAATATATTTGGAGTTATGTTTATGTTTATAAAATATACTAACCAAAACTGAAAAACAAATTTTTATTGGATGATTATATGAATTATTACTCAAAATCATTTTGGTTTTGACCTACATGCAAAAAAATAATTATAATTTATTTTCAGAATGGTCACAGATTTAGACTTCCTCGCATCTTCGTTCCCGGCACTTGATATTTCTGCTTTGAAGTTCAAGGAAAGAGATCAACTGGAAGCAATTTTCAAGTTTTGGAGAAACCCTGACAACCAAGTGTTTGATATATCAACTTATTGGTACATTTTAACTTTACGTTTCAAAAGATATAGACTAACTTTTGTCCCGGACTAGATAGTTCTGAACTAAAGTTATATTCCCTTTCAAGAATACGGGCCCTAAAGTTTGAGAGTCATGTGTTAAAGTATTGCTATAGTTCATTCATTATTCTTCATTAGTGGATATCCATATTTTCATTTTCAACAGACAACTTATATCCGATTCGCACAAACAACACACATACATAAAAAATATCAAACAATTTGGTTTATATCTCCCAAGATTATACTCTATATTTCACACTAGTTTGTTAAGTGTAATGTAAAAACTCAGTAGAAAGATACATGCACATAAGCACAGATACCACATGTTACATCAATGTATTGACTTATTACCAACTTATTCCAAGATTTTACAAGTATAAGCACAGAAATGCTTTCACACAATACCTAGTTAATAATAATTTGTTATCAGTACATCACTGTACTTTTTTATAAGATTTTTACAGGTATTAAACTGTACTTTTGTCTTGGGTTCTGCCATCTACCTCATATCTAAAGGCAGTTCCTTATCCTGATTCACACAATAGCTTTCACTAAATTTGTAAATTCCTCAATTTTGTCCACAGGGATAATCGAGTACGTAAACATCTTGATCAACGCTATGATTCACGGCGCAATTGTTTTGATTGGGACTACAATATGAAACTAAGGGATAGAGGAGCATCAGTTATTAATGCTAAACAGTATGGCGCTTGGAGAGACACTGGAGTGGCGTTTGAAGCCAGGGATGGCAACTATGACATTCCAAATAAGACATTGGCATCTGGTTTACTCTTTAAACAGGTACTGAATTTTGGAATTCTTCTCTGACTAGTCTTCAATGATTGTTTCAGTTGTATTTCACACAACATATTATACTATATGTAGAAAACTCTGTTATTTACTGTGCTACTATGTTTTTAGGGAGGGGCTACAATGCAACAACGTGGATACTGGGGTGATATTGTCTGCAGTCCTTACCTTGCATATGGAATTGAAAGTGAAAACAAAGAATTATTCAAGACTCAGAATGGAACACATATTAGGGTTAGTAAGTCACAACCATAGAGAAGAAGTCATATTTAATATCAGACACGATTGGGCTGCAGGCCTAAATTGTCTGGTTTTCTGGATGCAGGAGAGATTTTGAGACCTTACAGAAAATTATAGTTTTAGCAAAGTTTCCCCCGGAAGGCAGAGAGCAAGTGCACAATGCAATCAATGATAAACAGGTGCTCATGATGCAACTGAGTCAGTAGTTTAAGTCACTTGTATTCAACTTCATACACAACTGCTTTAGAAACAGAGAAAGTGACATAACATTTGGTAAATTTGTTTATCAGAAAAAGATAAAAGTATTTTGAGTCCTTTTTTTCTTAACGAAAAAGCCTGAGCACATTTTAATATAACCATTCTAAAACAACAAAGTACTCAACCAATCTTTATGTTGACTACAAAAGTTTCCAATAAAATTGTCAACACCATAAATTTTGTTCTAAAACTATATTTCCAGACTGCTGCAGATGTTTCGGAGTTTAACGTTCTATCCCTTCTTTATGAACTCTCAAACAAGGAGACGTATGTACCAAAAGAAACAATGGAAGGAAAGAAACAAGATATCCCCTCAGCTACTTTAACAGAAATAACTGAAGAGGAAGAAGAAACAGAAGATGATGTCAAAGAAAATGGTACTTGCAATGAAGAACAGATTACAGGTGTGTTAATAAGAATAATAAATTAGGTTTACAGAATACAGTATGCGCTTAACAATAGAAATAAAAAGCTGAAAACTAAGAGGAAAAAAGAGTGAGTTTCAGAGCAGCCTATAAATGATTGAAGTAGCCTGACAGATAGAGGTTGGTAAACCGTTCCAAAGGGTGACAGATGCTTAAGAAAAGGAACAAAAAACCATATTAAATGCTTTGTTGACGGATGGATGGAATTAGTGAGTAGAGACTCTGAACTAGATCGCAGAGGTCTCTTAGGAATATATGGATCAATCAAATTCAAAATAAAAGCAGGCGAGGTATTCACCAGTTTCAACAACCATCGTCTAAAGTAAAATACAATCAAACTGCATTAAGCTATACATTATAAGTGTAGCTAAAATTGTCTGAAGGTGATTGGCCGATAAAAACTGACAGCTTGCCCATGGCAAACCAATTGAAATGCTGTTAACAGGACGAAGGTGAAATAGAGAAATAATTCTCTATAGAGGTCAATGCTAAACTTCAAATACTGTACGCCCCTATAAATTTTAAGATTTTATCTATTCTCTGTAAAGCCTGTTTTTACACACACATTAGAACTGAATTTTAAATTAATCCCATTTTACTATAAAATTTCCTGAACTGTATGTATGCATTGCTCAAATTAACCCTGTTGTACTGTATATATAATAAAAACGACCTTGAATGATCCCATTCGAGATTTTGAATAGCCTTGAGCCACAATTGTTACACATCTACTGTAAACCTGATGTTTCAAATACTCCATGCTTTGAGCTATGCTAACATCAGTCTGACATAACGCTAGGCTATTCATTACTTTATCAACATTGGCAACCTTTGTACCATTTCTTTAAGCCATTAATTAGTGTATTCTTTTTTTTGCAGATAACATATTATTGGAAAATGTCAAAATCTTTTTCCTTCCCCTTGGCTCAGCAGCTGAAATTCATAAAAAGAGTAAATACAAGAAATTGTTCAACCTGGTCTATTTCTCAAATAGGTAAAGAATTTTAAATAAAGAAAAGTGCCGATTATTTGAATTTATGAATCATGGAGGTAACCAGTTATGGATCCAAGGCTGGGGGACTAATATTATTATATTATTAGTTTTTCCTGAAGATTATTACGGAGATTTGATTCCATTGTTATGTAATTGCCACTAAAAATTACGATTGTTGATTTGCTGTGCAATATATGAGAGTTTCATTTCCGGCCAATTAAAGATGCCATTTACTGTATCATGAAATGGGGTGTTATTAACCACAATTTGCTTTCCACAACCCCCACAATGAGGGCCTGTGGCTCATGTACTTAGTGGTCTTGTCTGCCTCCCCTCCCCTAATTTAACATGCTGGATCCGCCCCTGGTAACTAAATACTACACCATTTTGAGCTAATATTCTTTACCACAAACGTTTCCGGCATATATACATTCACATACGTCGTCCTACCAACTTTACAATATCAAACAGTTTGTTAAATCACCTAGCCAGCTAGTTTCTTTTTTATTCCGTCCATGCTGTAGCATATATGACTGTTTTACGTTTAGCGTAGCAATCTTTATTCTTTTTTATAGCATGGTTCATAACATTAATGAATCGTTAAAGACAATAATGGCAGATGGAGCAAAGGTAGTCCTTGAGACCGCTAAGTTTATGTTGGAGTTAACCGAAGAGCAGTACATGCAATATGTAAATAAAGTAACAGCAATGGTTAAGAATATTGGATGCAAGGTATGGAATGAATTATAGGTACAATAAACAGTGGACCCCGCTCTTTGGGTCATCCTTTTTTCAGGGGACATTCTCCAGTGAGACAAAACGGGGGGAAATGTTTTGATACTATGCCCAAATTCTATTCAAGGGACACTGCTTAAGGATATACTTTATTGGGTTGTGAAGGTGTCCCTTACTGTAGTACCAGACAGCAGTTATGAGGTTGGACATGTATTGTTATAATAATAAAGCTTATTCTACAAACGGTATTCCCCCTCCATTATTTTTCTTGTGACAAAAGTAAAGTAGGTAATAGGAATTCTACTGTATTTTGATACATTACGTTTGCCTAGGTTTGCAATTATTAGTTCAGTATGTGCCATTAATTTATTTGTTTTGTCATTTCAGCCTTCTCCTAAAAGTGATGCAAAAAATGACAACTTTGCCACATTCACATTCTTAGGAAACGAATGAGGTTTTCCAGTCAAACTCTATCAATAATGAAAGAATATCCACAAAATATATTTCAACATCATGATTTAGGGGTGCGTGAACCAGAAATTAGCGCATTCCAACATTCTGTGGTGTATTCTATGAATTTTCTTGGCTGAATATTGATACAGAATCATGCATTTTATGATGGGTATGAAATTGGAATTTCCTCATGGGGCATTCAGTGAAGTATAGAGCCCTCGAGTTGGCAAGCATGGGACGGCATCTACTGAAGCATAGAACCCTTGAGTTGGCAAGCATGGGACTGCATCCACTGAAGCATAGAACCCTCGAGTTGGCAAGCATGGGACGGCATCTGATGAAGCATAGAACCCGCGAGTTGGCAAGCATGGGACGGCATCTACAGTACTGAAGCATAGAACCCTCGAGTTGGCAAGCATGGGACGGCATCTACTGAAGCATAGAACCCTCGAGTTGGCAAGCATGGGACGGCATCTGATGAAGCATAGAACCCGCGAGTTGGCAAGCATGGGACGGCATCTACAGTACTGAAGCATAGAACCCTCAAGTTGGCAAGCATGGGACTGCATCTACTGAAGCATAAACCCTCAAGTTGGCAAGCATGGGACTACATCTACTAAAGCACAGAACCCTCAAGTTGGCAAGCATGGGACTGCATCTACTGAAGCATAGAGCCCTCAAGTTGGCAAGCATGGGACTGCATCTACTAAAGCATAGAACCCTAGAGTTGGCAAGCATGAGACTGCATCTACTAAAGCATAGAACCCTAGAGTTGGCAAGCATGGGACTGCATCTACTGAAGCATAGAGCCCTCAAGTTGGCAAGCATGAGACTGCATCTACTAAAGCACAGAACCCTCAAGTTGGCAAGCATGGGACTGCATCTACTGAAGCATAGAGCCCTCAAGTTGGCAAGCATGGGACTGCATCTACTAAAGCATAGAACCCTAGAGTTGCCAAGCATGGGACTACATCCACTGAAGCATAGAACCCTCAAGTTGGCAAGCATGGCTGATGAGACAAGAAGCAGAATAAGTTTATGATGGATCAAATGAACAATTGAAGCAATTCAATCAAAACTGGACACACCTTTAAGGTTCTTTCACACCTGCTCTGGTCCGGCGGCTCCGGCAAATAAAATTGAACGTCAATGTTTCGTTTTCAGGACACTCCATGTGGCTGTGTGCCAATCGATTGGTCTGTGACACACCCTGAGACTGGCCTATGACATCCCTTAGAATGGCATGTGGCTCTGACACGCCCTTGATTATTTCTGTAAATTCTAAATTTTAAAATACATTTTGAATATTAAAGAATTTGGTTTTGGAAGAGTTGACAAAAATTGTACAGAATTGTGTACAGAATCAATTGTCGGTCAATAAAATGATATTTTTCAAAATTGTTGTGTAATTGAAAAATATGAATTCTTAAAAAACTACCACTGTGCAAAAATCTAACTCAAAAAAACAGGTTGAGGTTTATGTAGTTAAGAAATTGTATTCTTAAAAACAAAAAGATCCCTACCCTAGATGTTTTTGAATTTCAGGTCGATTAATTTTGGCAGATTTAAAACAATGGTTTCGGCCTAATAATTGAATATTAAATTAAATACAACATGTAATATAATATGTGTTTAATAAGATTTTTTATTTAAAATTATCATTTATTCACAATGTTTTACCAGGCTGTAATTATATGTACTAACATTAAAAAAAAAAAAAAAAAACTTTTACGTGTTATACTATGCGTCAATAAGCATAACAAGTAAAACGCAACTGAGACTGATTGATGATGTTTAAATGCAAAAATAATAGCCGACTTATATTGCCTGATGCATGTTTACAATTAGGTGCAGAATAACCGATGATACGTCTATTTATCAGGCTATAGATATACACTAGAACTGTTTTGTCTTGTCTCTTTGTATTTAATAGAATGAGAAAACACTCTTAAATCTTTGTTAAATGACCAATTTGACAGGTTTTATGCCAAGGTTTCTGATATTTTAAAATTCAATGAAGTCCCAATAGACTTACACATTATATCATCTTCAATTCTGCATGGTTAATTTACACCGCGACAATGACTGAAAGATTTTCAGTGTAGGCAATAAACAGTAAAATAAATTGTTGTGTTTGAGAAATGATAACACAGATTCTTTACAACATTTTGAGTGCTAGAGAAGACGATAAGAATAATTTTATAAATGCAATTGAAATGATCAAGTAAAGAAATAAACGAATGCTTTTGATAGAAATAGAGTGGGGTTAAAATAATAGTTTGGTTCTATGCTTTAAAATAACTTAATTTTGTCACCATTCTTTTAGTAGGCCTACCTTGTATCTCCACATAATATAATTTGACCGGGCACAATATCACTTTTTATGTTTATTGTATTTTTAAAATATTGTATTTTTTTTAATTGGAAAAATATATTGGAAATATTTTTCCAATAAAATATAAACAAATATCTATTTTCAGGCCTCAACAAAGTTTCAGGGAAAATAGAGATACAAGGTTTTAAAAGCAATGCTAAACAAAATCTTTAATGGAAAATTTTAACGTATTGCGGAAAATATTAAGGAATGTGTAAACATAAAAAGAAAGACAAAAATCTAATTAGGGAAGACCGGTTATATTTCCATTTTTATATTAAGAAAATGTAAATAACTTGGCAAGTTAACAGATTTGAAGGCTAAATTTAATGAGCTTTTTTTTTTATAGAAAAGTCATATAATTATATTTTAACAGTTTATGAACATATGGCAAACCAAGAAATGTCTTTTTGTTCTTTTTACAGATTTCCAAATTTGTTATAAATTAAAAAAAATTTTCTATGAATATTATATGTCTCTGCGTCTTAAATTGTAAAATAATGTTTCTACTTTCATTGTGGTCCCGAAATGGAGTTTTGTCTTTTATAACAGTAGACTATATTGTTTGTTCCATTTTTTTTAAAGCAATTGTTTTGCTTCAAACTTTTATATTGCTAAGGAAGCGATTGTAATGAGCCATTTCTTCCCCTTTCAAACATGGCAGTTTGAAGAACAAATATGAATTCCAATTTACAATCAACAATACACTACTTTATTTGTTATAACATAGCTTTAGAATTTCATTTCTAGATGTCCTAATAATTAAAGGTTATAGGTCAGAAAATCAGGAATATTGAGGTAGGGGGTTGTAATTTGATGCAATTAGTCTATAACTTGACAGAGATATTAAATGCATGCTTCATTTGAATGTATTGATCATTGTAATACAGTACAGTATGCTGCACCGTTATACAACAATATTAGCATCACTGCTATACGATATTAGTATAAACAACCAATCCCATTGTCCTTTTTAATACCAATATTACTGTAACGTTACAATTATGTTATAGAGCGATATTAAAAAATAGACAACACCTGCATAAACCAATATTAATTATGGATACAAAATGGTATAATGGATACAAAATGGTATAATGGATTGTGGGTGTGAGAAGGAGACTGACAAGGGGAGCTTTCTACAAAGCAGTAGTATACTACAGGTATATCAAAATATGTTGGACGCTTGATTACCGATCGTGAGGTCGTGGTTCGAATCTAAATCTCGCCGCATTGCTTGTTTCCTTAGGCAAGGCACTTACATTTGCCTCTCCCCCCACCCAGGTGTATTAAATGGGTGCCCAGTTACATCAAGACACAACTTTGCGCTGATTACTATCTGCATTATGGAAGTATGTTTCCATGTGTTTTATCCAAAAAATTACCGGGGTAATAATGCTTGTAAAATGCCTTGAGCATGATTTCTAATAATAAAGGTGCTGTATAACTGTGGTATTATTAACAAAACGAGAGGTCATTTGACGTTGCAAGTGCCGTATTTCAACCATAGGGCGTAATGGTTATTTTAGAGCACTATAGGAAAAATTTGTAATGATTGTTGAGGCCTGAATGTGTCCTCGTAATATGGTTCTAATGTATTTTAAAATATATTTATCAATAAAAGTTAAATTTACTTATTAAAAACGTTGGCGACACTAAGATTTAGGAGAATGCATATGTTCTTTACAGGGAATGCACATTTGGACCTTTTTTGTCTTTTGAGATATTCATGCATCATCTGATTTCCAGTAAATTAAATATATTGTCACTAAAAACGATGTAGGCCTACACTTTATGTTTTAACATATTCTGTCTAGGCCAAATTGATTTTGGATGCCCGAATTGGTCGGCTCTGAAAGTATATTTCTATCCAAATAAACAAACAATTTAGAAATACATAATATGGGTATTAAATGGCCACTTTCACTATTTACTGAAACCAGTGTAGTAACTTTAAAATACATACAATGTTTACAATCATTTTGCTTTTTAGCCGTTATATTTATTTTAAAGACATAAATCATAGGATAAAAATCAAAATCATTTTTGTTTCAAAAAAAATTACTTTTATGATATTATTTCCCATCATATTTATTATTACATATTTGACAATAATATCAAAATATATGGTGGTATTTCGTCTAATTATAATCAAAATTAACAATAATGATACATAGATTCACAGGCATACTTCTTCTAGCTTGGCCTATATTCTTACCAAAATAATATTAAAATACTTGCTGATAGAGAAATAGTTCATTAATTTATATATTTTAACTTATCTCCTTGCTACTTATAAGGTTAAAGTAGAAATAGTACAAACATCGATTATGTAATATATTCACACAAAAAAATATTAGAGGATAGGAAGAAGGTACTATTGTTTTTACAGGTCACTAATAACATATTATGCTACTGGATTGACTTTTTACATCTGTTGTATACTATACTGTGGGACGCGAATCCAGATAGTTACTTCTTGATGATGTTGGTATAAAAATAAACAATATCTATAATAATAAATGTATTATTAAAAATATTAGACTTTAGAATTTAATTGATTCTGTGTGAAGTTGATCAAAATTATATTGTGGTAAAATTATAAAGGCTAAATGCATTCATGACATTAACTTTGAATAGTTTTTCTTAAAATTTGGATTAGGTAGTACAGTAACTATCCAACTACCATACATTTTTTACCAGGGCTAATATTTCTGGTTTTCTAGAAAGTATTCTGAATGTGTTGCTAGTGGTTAATAAAAATGTTATGGACCTTTTAGACCTCAAGAAAAGTTCGGCTTTGGGAAAATTTCCAGTTTTGAGAGAGTTTGGCATTGGGAGAATTGTTTCTGGTTAAAGTTACAGTACAAGACCGATGTTTCTGAAGGTGATTTGTGCAGAAAATTATACAGGGTCAATGATTTCACATCCCTAAACATTGTTGTTGTTAATTGTACACCCAGACATAACAAAGTGTAGAAAACTTGATAGCATAGTATCACATAGGGTAGAGCAATATGCAGCCAACAGATGTAAAATGTCAAGTTCTTAATAAAGGAAGTATAAAGACAAGTACACAGTGGCGTAACGGCTATGAGTGCTCACTGGGGAAGCATGAGCAGTCCAATGCATTTACCCACTCCCTAAAGAGTGCTAAACCAAGGGCCTTTACCCACTGCGTTATGCCACTGCAGGTATTTGACAGTTTAATGGGGAAAAACATTATTATTATTTAAAGCCCTATTCGCATTCAATTTAATCAATACCATAGGGTTACTTTGGTCAAATCATATTCTCTCCTTTGGATGCCTTGCCTTGTGACCGTACTTCAACTCGAATCCTCAGCTCTCAAACTCCCATTGCACAGAACTCTAAACATATTCTTATTTAACTAAGCTGTAGTTGAATATGGTTGTTTAAAAGTAGAAGGCCCAATTTGTTCAACTGGCATGATCTCAAGTTCTAGCCGAGTCAAGTTGACATCTGGTTGCGAGAGTGACATATTCTTAACTTGACTTGTATGACTAATCTTTTTATTTATTTTATTTATGTTTCTTCTTATAACTTGTGTTAAACACTGCACATTAGAACCGTATTAAGGCCAATTTACACAGACGAGCGGTAAGAATAATAAAAATATAGAATCTGTTATTCTTTATTACCATTGACACACAACGCGGTGTGGACAGGCAGTTTCCGCTCAGGATAGATACAGAATCTTTGTAGGACAAGAGGTCTTACGCTTACCGCTCGTCTATATAAATTGGCCTTTAATCGAACACCATCGGGACGCAACAAAGTGTTGGCCATAGTCCTTACACATAAATTTCCATTTGTTTGTTGGGAAAGTGTCCCTTATATCGCCTTCTCTCAATAGAGGGATTCTACTGTAGCATATTCTGACTGATCACAATCAAACATTCACCAGTAAAGTCATCTGGCAGCCAATAATTAATTAAAGATCCTGTTAATTAGTTTACTCATCGATAACTTTCCAATTAAATAAACATATTTGCATGATTCTATTCATAGCATTCAATAAAATGCCCCACAAACTCACGACCTTTATAATCTTTTTGTACCAAAAAAAACCCATTAATAAGTAGAATATATATATATATATATAATACTTGAGACTCGTGGGCTGCAATAATAAAACTCAATGTTTGAAAAAACATAAAACTAGATTATTATTAAGAAAAACAATTTGTAATACTGTATCTTTTGCTGAAAATGTTATAGTTCATCATTAATAGTATTGATTATATATTTATGTTTTTCAGAAATTTTGCATGTTTTACTGAGATTTTACAAGTGAAATTGAAAGGAAAATAATGGGGTATGGGATAATAGCAAAAACATTGTCACCAAAATAAGTTGTTAAAAATTATTCTTAAATAGTACCACATGTTACAAATGGGTATGTTTAGACTCAAAGCTTAGGTAGTTCATATATGCAGCGTACACATTTTTGTGTCATTACTAGGGTGCAGATTATCATTAGATAGCTGATACAACCTAGGGGTTCATAATTGAGCAGTAGAGGCTGGAGAAGTAGAGGCTGGAGAAGTAGAGGCTGGAGCAGTAGAGGCTGGAGCAGTAGAGGCTGGAGCAGTAGAGGCTAGATCAGTAATATTAATGCCAGCCAATGATCTCTTTTAGACCCTTTTATTGATTTTACTGGACAGGAAGTTTTGTATCAATCACTACAATAAGACCTACATTTTACGTAAAGTAGAGGACAAGATAAAAAAAATTAAATTGACCTCCAAACATGTAGATCCTATAGGTAAGGCTGCAGTAATGTGACCTTACACCTAGGCCTAAAAACATACAAACTGTTAATGAATGGAAATAAAATAGTAAAATAAAGTATGAAATTACAAAGTAACGACGACGCCATAGGTCATTTTATGTGTACGTAAAATCCAGGGAACTTAAAATCATGGTACGTAAAATGTAAGGTCTACTGTATTATTTCGGTGTCAAATATATGATTGTGGGACGTATTTGTTTTATCTTGTCAAAGACTGTGTTTCCGCAGCCAAAAATGCTTTAATCAGGTAATTAATTAAAAAATAAAGTGCGCATTATCAGTCAATTTGTCCTTCTGGTTAAAGGTTAAAAATTATCACATTTATCCGATAATTACCAAATAATTTTTTTGAGCCTAATAAGTTAAACCCCGTTTCCACAGGCAGTTTATCGGTTAATTTTTGGCTGCTGAAACACAGCTAATTAAAGACTCTCTTCAATTACGATGCTTAGTATACAAGCATTATACAAACAACTATGAAGTTTTTGAAATGGAACAAACGTGTATATAAAGGGATGTGTACTGTACCCCAATCCAATCTACCCTCTGGTGTACATCAATTTGCTTCAATTGGGAATTACAGTATCTTAATACAATATTCTTATAATTTAGCTTAAATAAAACCTTGCAGGCAGGATTATACTGTTGAAGTCAAACTTGTTGAATAATTGTATGTTTTTTAAACAAAATGTTGTAATCCTTTTACAATCGACGATCGCTTCATTCATGTCATTCTCCTTTCCGAGAAGTTTACAGTATATACATGTATTACATGACAGCATGACATCAACACTCTGTACAGGTTTCAGAAAATTATTTACAGTATAAATTTGATATCCGAATGCCCCGTATAATTATTTCCCCCAATGTCTCCTTCATCCGCCAATGCTTAAAACAAACAACACCTCGGCCGCCCTTTAGTTTTCTTGTTCTTTATTACGTTTCTTTTCTCTTTCTGAAAAAAAAAATTTAACAAAAAACGCATGAAGTAATAATAATACTTTCAATTTTTTCTTTATCATTTTGTGTATTGGAACATATAACGGTACAAGCTCTTAATACTTTATTTTTACTTTCCATTTTTTCTTCAACACTTTGTGCAATGTATTGGAATATATATAACTTTGTAAGCTATTTCATAAATTTTACTCTTGGGAGTTTTCAACATTAGTGAACCTAAATCAAAGAACACTTTCTGCAACATGTTTTCAGACGTAGCGGAATTTAACAAATTTCACTTAGTACTTTTAGTAATGGACGATGCAGTAAATCTTATAAAATCAATGTTTGAAATAAAAACTTTGAAAGAGTTGACATAGAAATCAGTATAAATTTTTGTTGCAAAGTATGACATTTTCTTTGAATATGGGTTCAATAGATACTATATGGATAATGGTCACACATTTATGCATTTTATACACACATAATTAGTGACATACAAGAATCCTGACGCCCTTCATTCGGTTCAACGCAAAAGCAAAGATGTACCAACATGATTTACCTATATATCCCCATGTAAAACAATGTTGTGCATCATAAATGCAAAAACTCAATTACCGTATACCCTCAGGTATAATCACACTTCGGGTCTAATCCCACCCCTACTTTATGTCTGATTTCACAAACAGCTATAGTCACAGTATTGACTTTTTTTTCTGGATGTAGGCTTCTCTCTAGCCAGTTCAGATGAGTTTTAATGCTTACCAATCATTTTTCTCTTGTTTCCTCAGCTATGGTCACACAACCATAGTCACTCTCCCCTCCCCCAACCCACCAGTTTCATGTTCTTGGGAGGTGGGATTAAACCAGAGCTCTGTCATTTCAACACAAAGATTAGGGTATATTTTTCACTACAAAAAACTTATTTGCATATTTATACTTACATCTTTTCTAATTTCACGAACTAGCGTATAAAAGGCTTCATCCTATAAAAAAAAAATGTTGAGTATTAAGTAACAAGATTTGTATTTGTCTTTAAAGAAATGATTCTAATGTTCCAGAAGTAATACCTAAAGTTGGCTATGTAATAACAGTGCATAATGTGAAGAGATAGAGATTAATTCATGATAACACTTACAACGCCTTGTCTTGTCTTAGCTGATGTTTCTATGTATGGTATTGCGAATGTCTTCGCTAATAGTCCAGCATTCTTCTGGTCTACATTTCGGTTTGGAAGATCGATCTTATTACCAACCACTGTAAGAAATATATTACATTTAGCACGTGTACCCTTTTTTAAAGAAAACTAAATTAACATGCGACATCCAGCAGAATTAGTTAAGAAATAATCTAATGTAATATCTTAATAATATCCCTTATCACCATAATGATGTAGAGGCCAATACACTGAGTTCAATATTCATCAATGATCATCAATATTGTTAATTTGGTGTTTATACTGCTATGTATCACAGCTTAATTTCTGTAAACTAATAATGATTAATTTAATAATTAATATTAAACTTATTTTCAAGAAAATGTTGTAGGTGCAATCGAAGTTTGTTTCTTGCAGGTTTCTTTCTGTGTGGGGAATGGCCTTAAATACAGTAAGTCTAGGAGTCTCTCAGAATTATAAGTCAACCAATTATAATGTATGGAGGGATTCCCATTAGAGTAATCATACATTGAACCTGGAGATAAAGATATCTACTTCATTAATTTAATAATTAATATTAAACTTATTTTCAAGAAAATGTTGTACTGTAGGTGCAACCCAAGTTCGTTTTGCAGGTTTTTTCTGTGTGGGGAATGGCCTTCCAAGTACAGTAAGTCTAGGAGTCTCTCAGAATTATAAGTCAACCAATTATAATGTATGGAGGAATTCCCATTAGAGTCATACATTTGAACCTGGAGATAAAGATATCTACTGCAAAGATATTTAGACAACCTTATTCCTAACAACCGTATGAAAAAAGTGACAAACTTGGTTAATGAAAATGTGAATTAAATCTATCGTTTGATCTACGGCAAGATCGGTATTACACGTTCTATATTATCTTAATTGCCCAATCAATGTCAGTGAATAATGAGACTTTGTGTAGTGAGTAATAAAGCATAACAAGTTGAATGATAATTATGATGAATCTAGCTGGCACTTACAGGTCAATATGTGTTACTAAAATACCTCATATTCAGGGACTACAGTATTGCATAGATATAGTATGGTAATAGTGACCACTGTAATACCTGTTTATATGCAGAGACTATTGCATGGATATAGTAAGGTAATAACTAATAGTGACCACAAATACGGATATGGATGCATGGTGGATACAGTACAGTAGTTGTTACCACTGAAATACCTGTTTATGGAATATGCAGGGACTATTGCATGGATGTATAGTAGTTGTTACCACTGAAATACCTGTTTATGGAATATGCAGGGACTATTGCATGGATGTATAGTAGTTGTTACCACTGAAATACCTGTTTATGGAATATGCAGGGACTATTGCATGGATGTATAGTAGTTGTTACCACTGAAATACCTGTTTATGGAATATGCAGGGACTATTGCATGGATGTATAGTAGTTGTTACCACTGAAATACCTGTTTATGGAATATGCAGGGACTATTGCATGGATGTATAGTAGTTGTTACCACTTAAATACCTGTTTATGGAATATGCAGGGACTATTGCATGGATGTATAGTAGTTGTTACCACTGAAATACCTGTTTATGGATATGCAGTAGTTGTGAACACTGAAATATCTCTCTATGGATATATGCAGGGACTAATTGCATGAATATAAATAGTACAGTAGTGTAGTATTAAACAAAATGGTGTTACTGCAATAAATTCCTTTGACATGGTCCCTTACTTGTTTTATGTATATTATTATTAAACTAACTATTTGAAAATTAAAAAATACTTACAAACCATGGGAACTTCCTCAGAATCTTTTACCCGTTGTATCTGATCTCGATACGAGTGAATATCTTCAAATGATTTTTCGTTATTGACAGCGTAAACACATAGAAATCCTTCACCCGTCCTCATGTATTGGTCCCTCATTGCACTATAAATAAATTAATATTTTAATTACCGTACTGACAATACTAATAATTAAAGACAAGACTCTCATTTTCAGTTTTCTTATCTGAATAGTAAAACTGAAAAAATGGCAATTTAGAAGACACAAAAAGGAAAGGTTGTCAATGTGAAACTGAAAACTAAAAGGAATTTATTTTCAATACAACAAAAAATTAATTACATCAAGTATAAATGAACAACAAAAGTTGTATGGAAGAAGATAACTTGAAGTTATAGCCACCATAAAACAAAGTTAACAAAACATGATATTAAGGTAAAAAGATACAGTACAGAATGTTTATTTTAAGATTATCCAAGAACTTGTTTAATAAATAAGGGCCTCAATGAACAACAAAACGACGCCTAATAGATGATGAACGATATGTTTCTTGGTACATAATTGTTAAAATGTTAAAAGAAAATCTTGTATAATTATGATGATGTTGTTCAGAAGATTTAAAAAAAAGTTATATCGACTTTTGAATGAATAAAACTGAAAAGAACTACTGCTTTTTGCAAGCGCTTATGTCAATAACGTGTGTGGTTATCATATGGTTCGTGTAACCAAATTAAACATTTTCAGTTGCATTTAGTTTCTTTCAGTTTCAGAAAAAGTAGAACATGTTCAATCCAACGTGAGATAAATACCAGTACTATGGAAATATTGACAAACTACTGAAAACTAAATTTTAATTTGGCTTAAAATCCTGGTAAAATACTATAATTATTGACAAATCAACAACCCACACATGTAATGCTTTCCTTCCAGGTTTTCCAAAGTGACAGTATTATTATTATTTGTTATTTTTAAAAACGTCTTTCCAAAGATGATCAAAGCACTTTACAGAGTAATAATTAACAGAATCAACAACATACAAAATATATTTAAATGTGCTATAAACAATAGCATTGTCGCCTTTTCATTTTCTTGACGTATTAATTTATTGACTACACTGTCAAGTCAGAACATCATTCTGCGCATGCTCAGAAACATCTGCACATGCTCAGAACAACTGTTTGATGCGATGAGTAAACCTAATTGAAATTTTTTGAATTACCGAAATTTGTTTACCAAGACTACAGTACTGTATCTGTACTAAAATGAATTTATATCATGTTGACGTATCTACAGTCAGTAGATATTATTTTAAAACTTTTGGTAAATTTTTAGAGTAAATACCGTAATAAAGGTTTTGGGTTTCATTTATTTTTTACATTTGATTAAAAAGCATATTTTCTTTATTAGAAGAAATAACTTGGAAATAAGTTACAATGGACAGACATTTCAAATGCACACAAAGAAATCTCACTATTATAAAACTATATTGTGAACAATGAGTAATTCAGCATCTAGCAAGGACAAATCTATTTATAGAAATGACATCATTGTACAGCATCTGTATATTTAGACATGATGAATGTTTTTAATACACAGTAGTCATCAGCATTATTAGTAGCCTGCAGTGGTGATGATACAAGTTTATTTTAAAATATGATTTACATTTTCCCAGGGCCTGAAATTCACACCAGCAAACTAGTAATTTGCTATAAAGCATTATATTTGTTTATAATTTCTAGCTAGTCATGTTTGTAATTTTTTAATTTAGGCTATGAAATTTCATTTTCTACAGTGCAGTATTTGGGATGATTTCTGAGAACTTCTTTCGCAAACTGTAGTGTTATTTATCAAGTAAAAATTCTGATTTAAGTACTTTCCATGAATCTATATCAATAATTACATAATTTGCTAATGTTGCCATTTTATGACAAACTCATTAATTTATTATATAGACTTTAAACTTGGACGGGTAATAAAACTGTTAATGTCTCTCCTAAATACCATTTCTCAGGAGCAAAATACAAACACAGATGATCAACTGGACCGTATACTAATAATATTCTAGATATAATCTTTGTCAATGATTGATGCAGAAATAATACTAAACTGACTATACAGTAGTATATTATATTACATAGCCTATGTAAATACGCGAACGTGATTGGTTGAAACTGCATCACATGACTACCGCTGCGAGGATCGTAAATCGTATATATCCTCGAGAACGATGATATTGACTGTGTAATTTTCGCGTAATTATCGTGTCCCCTGTCATTAAACATATAGATTCTCGAGTACGATGATATTGACTGTGTAATTTTCGTGTGCAACACTCGAGTTTGCCGATAAATAAACAAAAGTCATCTACTCGATCTTGAACTCGGGTGGAATTGTCACTCCATCGCAAGACAACGTCTCATCCGCTTGGCCACGGAATTTGCTTGAAGAAATTAATCTTCTAAACTATTTAAGCTATGCATACATAGCGCCCTCATTTGTTATAAGTCCACCCTAAATGTGATGAAACACCGTTTGTGATTGGTCAATACTCACGGTAGTAACCTAGTAACTAGTACGCGCTGAACATCCGGTGATTCGGCTCCTCGAAGATCGAGAGAAGACGAATTGTTTATTCGGCCTACCTGATTATAATATTATTATTAATAGGCTTATTGATGGAAATTCTTCTGTTAATTTAAACGACCTAGGCCTAAGTGAATATTTTATTGCCAAGGAATCATTAATTAGTAATTATCTGTATATTATTCTTCGCAAGGTAAGGTGTCTAGGCAGGCTTGTTTTAAATACAATACAACTACTATAGGAGGCCTAGCCTAGCTTCACCCAACCCAGCAGACTTGTTCTTGGCTATATAATATAACAGATATTGCCTTTTATATCGGTTAAATATAAGATTTGACATCCCCTCGGGAATGATATTAAGTTCTCGGGGAATATATATTTCCCTCAGCTGGCGCTTCGGGAAATATATATTCCCTCGAACTTAATATCATTCCCTCGGGGATGTCAAATCTTATATTTAACCTCTAAGCAGTCAATATCTGTATAATACTATACTGTATGTGTATGTTCACTCCCACCTCTTAAGCATTATTTTATAGATATACAGGTTTAAAGATAGTAAAATGGAAAGGGCAGATTTAATAATACTGCAAGTGTACAGCATGCAAACCAGGCATAGAGTATAGTTTATGATATAATGTGCAAAATCAATAATCTTTTTTCGTAAAATTTAGAATAATTTGAGTGGCAAATGGAAATAAAGATCTTAATTTGGAACTACTGTACTGTCAACACAGTGCTACTACTATGCCTCATACTGACATAGGCATAGGCATACTGACACATGTACTGTACATGTGTCAGTATGCCTATAAATGTATGAGGCATAGTAGCACTGTGTTGACAGTACAGTAGTTCCAAATTAAGATCTTTATTTCTATGAATAAAGATTATTGATTTTGCACATTATATAAATTATACACTACTAGATGGCACGCTCGCTTCGCTCGCGTACCATCTAGGTCGTGCCCACAGATGGTTCTCGAATACACAGTATTTTCCAGCGAGAAAAAAATGGAGATTTCAAATGTACGTACTGCAGGACTATAATACATTGTCGTTTACAGAAACGAATAAATATACACGATGATTTATGTAGTCAGCTAAAATTAGCACCCTGGGAATTACTTCCGAGAGAAAGAAACAAAATGAGTCAAATTTTTTTATTTGGACTCATTTAAACAAACCCAATTTGTGTTTTGTATGTAACATTAAGGGTTGAGGGATGGGGGAAGAAGATAGGTACAAAGAGGAAACATTTTAAAATATATTCTTATCCACTCAGTAACAAAATATTGTTTTTAATGTTTTATAGGCCTATAAAT
Source organism: Antedon mediterranea (assembly GCF_964355755.1). Lineage (NCBI taxonomy): Eukaryota > Metazoa > Echinodermata > Crinoidea > Comatulida > Antedonidae > Antedon > Antedon mediterranea. The sequence goes on from NC_092676.1 coordinate 18,452,420, forward strand.
AATATACCACTAAATACAGTAAAACGTTTACGATTTAATACTTTGTTAAAACTCTCACTGTCATAGTCGATTGAAATAGTAAAGTACATGTAACGATACACCACTACGTACGTACGTTTATATATTTTTAAATTATTAATTAATACAAACGTTGAGAAGCAACTGTCAGTAATAACGTTTATTTATTTGTATATTATATGTTTATAATCTAACAGTAGGGCCTACCCACACTCACAGTAATAAAGTTTATTTGTATATTTGTTTATATTATATCTAACAGTACCAACACTCACAGTAAGATATTTGCGATTCAAATTGCGATCAAAAGTGCATTGCAATACTATTTATGTTTATTCTCCAAGGGGGCCCATAAATCTAAATCTATACCTCTATGGTTAAACCAAATAATTTGGAATGTTCCATTCATCACAAATCAATACATGTGTAAAAACGTATATTACATGTATCAAAATAGCATTTTTTAAAGAAAATCGGCCTGTTTTCAACATTATGATGCTGTACTCGAACTGTTCAACCGGTTTTCAGCTAATAAAAACAATTATCGTAGGAGGAGATAGGAAAATGCGAAGTGTCCTCGTATTATTGTGTGCGGGTATTTTTCAAATTGACATCCATTAGACAGTGTATACCACGATCGAAAAACACCCCTATTTGGGGCAAATCGTTGAACCTAAATTCGTTCCAATCGTCAATAACTAATTATCGAACTCAATTTAATTAGTAGACAGGGTTACATCAGGTGGTTAAAATTAGTACCGAAAGTACGAACCAACTTTATATACCATCGAGTAAACATTCTAGAAATAACGCACGATTTACCGATTTTTGCCCTTACGTAAATTTATATATAGATACTGTATGCTTGGTTTGCATCAGTATACAAACAGTATTATTACACATTTACACATACAGTACAGTAGCTGTGCCAGGTGGAGTAGTCAGAACTATATTTAAACAAGAAATATTTCTTACAAAAAACGCCGCTTGACATTTTAAAATTAATCATTGTTCTTTTGATTAATTTATGAATAATTATTAAAAAGATGTCCTTTAATCGCAAAGATACATACAAATCACAGATACGGTAGTTATTTAATTATGAATCACATGCCCATTTTTTCACTAGTTAATTGTATACAGAGCATTTGAAAGAAGACATGTGTACCTTTCCAACAATGTATTATTTTCCAACAAATATTAATCTACTAATTCAAACTACTGTAAGTCAATTTTGAACTTTAATGTGCTGTAGCCTGTTTGTGTGTGACTTTAACCTGCACTGTAGGCATGCAACTGAATACCCTCTAGAGACAACGTGACTTCAAGGTGGTAAATTCTTCCACAATCTGTTGATTCGCATCAACCAATCAAAAGGCAAGAATCCAAAATCGTTCAACAGTGAGCCCTCATAGACTCTCTTTTCCCAGACGTTTTTTGGGTACAGCAGCTGGGACCTACAAATTATAGTCGAGTTTGCAAATTCAAATTCTCAAAACTGTCAGCCTTACAGTAGATACTAAAGCTACCGCTATGAAACAGCTTATTAATGAATATGTCCTCATGGGACATAGCTGGCTAGACCAGTGGCACGAAAAAATGTATTCAACAAGTAGTCAACCAAGGGCTTGCATTAGCAACACATTACAGTATGTGTCCACAGCATATATAGTAGTAGGAATACTCTACAATAATACAATACAAATCTAACTTATTTCCAAATTAAACTAAACTACAGTAATAAAAAAGAAACACACAAAAAAATCTTCTACTAATTTTAGTTATGATTAAATTTGTTACTATAATTGTATAGTATGAAATAATTCTACTGTAAGGGGTTTAGGGACTTAGGAAAAGATGAATTTCATAAATACAATATTTTTTTTTTCCGATTGTAATTATTAAGAAGGAAAGTCATTGCCTCTTGAGTGTAATCAATACAGCAACAATAATTAAACTTGGGCAATTCTTCTTATTAATAATAATGAATAGATGCCATCAGGACAGTTCTCATTTAAAATTTAATTAAATTTTGGCTGTGTCCTGGCCAAACAATAAAAATATATGGCCGAGCGGTTAAGACAGCATAAACTGTCTTTAGCCTTTATAGCAAGGGTTCGAGTCTCACTCGCTTCATGGTTCTGGTGTAGAACAAGTTAGTCTTCTAGGATAAGGACTATAAACAGTTACACAAAACGTTTGGGTGGACCTACAGTACAGTACTATATCTTGCGAGACGAGTAGGGGATTGCCCTGGTGTGTTACTGTAGCAGCTCACACAGCTTCTGTTGCGGACAGAAGAAGTACAGTAGTGCTGTATTTGGCAGCACAGACATGAGGGAAGAAGAATGCTGTTGAAAGGTGTAACATAAAGTTCACAGCGCCATGATCACTTTCGTTGCAGATATGGCACTATATAAATCTCCATCATTATACCAACATCTACTGTAAAAACACATTTATTTATGTGTACAGTATCTGTATTCTTTCGGACAATGATACTCTCAGTCTCAACTTGTTTCTAAGATAAATCTGCTAATTCTGGAACAGAGGCTAGGCATTGCCCAATACTAGTCCCTCTTGAAAAAAACTCATTTTAAAACTTGTTTAGGTCATGTTTTAAAACCAGTCTTTAAGACATCTTTCATCCTATTTGTTTAAGAAAATATTACTTTAATTTGTAGGAATGATGTCCTACATATACCTGTGTCTAAATTTAAAAAATTCTTTATTGACAGCATCCCTTTCTTTCACAAGGGTCTGAATCTAATAAATTGATGGATCAGAATTTTTTCAAGTTTGATCTGAGAATTATATTGTTTAAAAATTCATATGCTTGCCATTTGCAATATCTGTATAACTTAACATTAGATAATGTAAATAACTGCAAAAAAAAAATTATCTTCCTCCAGTAGTTTTAGAATACACCTGTTGTTTGTTATTATCCCGTCCTTGAGATAACACCTGTTATCATCCCATTCAAACAAAAATTGCCATACTTTTGCGAAGTACAGTCAACTATGCACTTCCTCAAACAACCTCATCAAGCTCCACACGCCCAAATTCTCAAACCAAAACTGGATGTTTTTGTCCAACCCAAAAGTGCACAGTTTTTGGGACAACTGAGCGGGTGATTAACGATGTTTACAAACAACACATCTACCGGAAGATCTGAGAGGAAGGATGTAGATTACAGTAATATTTATATTGAATTTAAAAGATGTTACCAGATGTTTTGCACAAAACTAAACAAATATTAATTTGTACAGCTAACAAATATTAATTTGTACAGCTATCAAATAAGAATTCCAGATAAATACACTCGAAAACTAGCTCTAAAGGAAGATAACAAAAGAGTAAAGAGACACGTTGGAAGACCGAAGAAAATATGGACAAAAATGATGCAGGATTTCTAAAATGTACAGTACTATACTAATTATACAAGATGGTTTTAAAATGTACCACTTTACAGTAGATACAAGCTGCCCATGATGGGAATAAATGGCACGAAATAGTAGAATATGCAACTAAAATTTAGTGTAAAGATACATAAACCATTTGAAATTTACGTCTAATGGTTGAATAACTGGGAAGGTGACGTACAGTATTACCATTCCTGTTACATTGTTAACTCATTCCATGGATATAATTGTGCAAAAAGTCTTCTGGGATTATGAATCTAAAGCTTGGTTCCCACTAGCAACGCAACACAAGGACGTAACGCAACGCAAGTGAATTGCTAACTGTCTATAACTTCGCTTGTCATTGGTTAAAACGCTTGTGTTGCGTTTACGTCCTTGCGTTACGTTCTAGTGGAAACCAAGCTTAATGGTTCGGTAAACAAAAGCCAGTTGTGTGCACTTCCAGTACATCTTTGAGTTGAGGATGAGTAGGTGTTTACTAGTTTAGACGACAACATAGTAAAGATGGTTGGTGGTATGTACAGTAGGCTTGACTAGTGATCAAGATTCTGTCCATGCATGCCTATATTCCTAGACTCTCTGTAAATCAATTACTTATGTTAGTGCATCCTTGCCATTTACCTGTATTCTTCTTGACCAGCAGTGTCCAATATATCAAGTAAACAGGTCTCGCCGTCTATCACAACTTGTTTTCTATATGAATCCTCTGTAAACAAATAATATATTGTCAAACATTTAATTTGCTGGTATGAAAATAACCTATTTTCGTTTTCTAACACCCTGTTCAGACCCATGGCGTTAGACCGTTTTAGCGTACGACGCTAAAAGAATGTGTGTCTGAATAGTTGGGGATTAGCGTACAACGCGTCGTACAACGGTTGTAGCGTTGTAGTGGAAAACGGTTGATAGAACCGTTTTAGCGTACGACGCTACTGTAAGTCAACGTTGTATCCAATCAGAACGTTTCCTGTTATGACGCGAAACAAGGTTTGACCTAGGCTGACATCTTGTATCGTCAATGTGTGAGATGGATTTCAATAACAAAAAGGCCAGAATAAATAAGGCCTAACTACACTACAAATACAACTGTTACAAAGGCTACAAACTATTATCATTTGATTACCATTATATTTTCTAACAAATGACATAAATACATGCACCTTGTATTTAAACATAGGGACTACGATCCCATCCGCTTTTAGGCCTAGCTAGGCCTAGAGCCATTTACGCATTTCATTTAAGCTAAAAACTAGCGTGGGACATCAAGTCACTCATTCATACAAGGCAGACTAGACTGGACAAGTTTAATGCTGAAAACCCCCTAACTCCTAAAAAAATCAGTAAACAAACAAGGGGAGCTGTGTCCCTTTTATTAGCAAGTTAAGGGTTATTTTCAACCGACTGGACCAAAGAATATATATATCTTTGACTGGACTGGATAGACTAATCACAATCATATTTTTCTTCATCATTACGATACGAGGCCTGCTTTATTTTCGTAACGCAAGAGCCTGGGGAGAATGTTTTTAACTACAAAATAAAAACAATAGAAACAGAAATTTGGCTTTACTATATTTTTCTTAAATAAATGCTGAGGTATGTTTTATTTACGGCAAATTTTGTCATAATTGTAGGGCTGAGATCTAGGCCTATATACAGTGGAAATAATGATGAAAACACGTGGGTAAAAGCACATGAATATGCAACTAGAAACAACCTGGATGACGTACTTCCGTTGTAACGATAATCGTACGCTATGGGTCTGAACACCTCGTTTTTTTCTCTGCGGTTTGTAACGTGACCTTGATAGTAACGTTGTACGCTAAAACGGTCTAACGCCATGGGTCTGAACAGGGCCTAAGTTTGTATCTCATTTACTACTTCTGGGATCAAAATCGATATCCGTACCATACAAAAAAATAATACCAAAGGCAAAGTCTTACTTATCATATACCCCAGTCAAATGACCACTATACACTTCAGTTCAATGCCCACTATATCCCAGTCCAATGACAAACTACGCTCTAGTTCAATGACCACTCTACCCCAGTACAATGACCACACACTGTACACTCCAGTCCAATGATCACTACTACTGTACACCTCAATCCAATGACCAACTACACTCATTCAGACCACGATACTCAGTCTCAGTGACCGGTGAACTCATAACCCCCTATCTTAAATAGTAATGCGTATTATAGTCTGATTGTTCAAATATTGAGAATGTGTAAAATGGAGCTTTTGACATGTTTTACACATTAATATTTGGTCAAACCTAGAGGCATGTTTAAAATAGGTTATTTTGTTCTAATCCTGGTTTTATTCATCAGGCTATTACCAATAACTAACATTTATTTAAAAAGGCACAATTCTTACCAATGGTTGGATCATATTCATCAACAAAACTGCAAGAAAAAGAAAGATAAAATACAATAAGAAGATTGTATGAATGTTACTATTTGTTTGCAAATCTCAATCTTTTCATCTTACGTGTCCTTAAGATGTAACCTACAGTATATTATTACACTTTTATTAATTATTATAATAACTATAAAGTATAACAATACTCATAATAACAATAATTACAATAATTAAAAATAACTACTACAGTAGTAATGACTATAATTTTTATGTGTTTAAATTTTAAGTGTAAATATGTATAATTATGTTTGTATGATGTTGTATGTTTAAGCGGATATTAGCCCTTGATGGCATTTGCAGCAATAAAGAAATTGAATTGAATTGAATTCCATAGTCAGTCTTGTATTTAGTAGAATTATAATTCCACAAAAGGAGCAAACCTGCCATGAGTGCAGCTGGGCTAGTAAAAACCAATTTAACAGCATTTCTGGCAAGTCGTGTGCTTATCCCACATAGAATCTCTCCTGTACCGGTTTCGGCTCAACCTCCGGTACGATTCATGTTTTGTGTAAATGGTCATCAGAAATAACATTCTATTCTATTCATACGATTCAATATTTGCATTTTGTATCCATGTTAGTTTTGTATTAATTATTATAATAACTATTTAATTATTATTAAATATTTACAGATTTAATTAAAATACAGCAATCTACAATACATAATACTATCACTCAGTAAAAAGTAAATTACCACAGCACATACTACAGTAAATTATGTAAATAAAACTTTAAATAAATAACTAAACAAGTGAACAAAGAAGATAAAAACCGACCTTATAAATTTATAAGACCTGTACTACACTAATGTTGTACTACAACCAGTCAAAAAATGAATACTGTATAATAAATTATAACTCGAGAATAAAATAAATGCAGAATATCATTTGTTTTTTAAGTACCTATCTATTGCTATTTTGTTTTGGTTCAATGAAAAGATTTTTTTTTTTTTTTGGCCGAAAGAGAAAACATTTTTGCCAACGCCAACGGTGCCAGTCAAATGGCCAGTATACAGAAAAAGATTGTTTAGCAAAAGCAGTTAAAATTTAAGTGAAAAACCAGTATTACATTCTAAACCATACTGTAATCAAGAAGTTTAATTACATCAATCAACACAATTCACAAATAGCAATTTTGAAATATTTTAAACAGGACCACCTATGAAGTAATTTCTACAGAAATGGATCACCCAATTATATGTATAGTAATAGGTATACTATGATTGTACAGTATACCCTATTTTGAAGATATGTTGCATACAATAGTTAGTATTACACTTAAGAATAAACATAAAAATTGGTTCCCACTTGGATGCAATGCAACGTATGCAACGTTTAGCGAGTTGACCAATCACAAGTGACACATTTGGGTGTTGTAATTTGCGTAAACTTTACTTGCGTTGCATGTACGTACCGTACAAATGTGCTTACCGTACATCCAGGTTGTGTTGCATCCTAGTGGGAACCAAGCTTTAAAATCAATAATTTTGTCGGACACTGTACACATAAGTTTTACTAATTAATAGACTATAATAATTCATGATTATTTAAAGACTAATTAAATCCGTTCTATAAACCAAATTCATCAACTGATAATGAAACCATACAGTAGGACATCCATAGATTGCTGGTTGAATTGCAAGGATTGCAGCAAGGCAGCTTATCCAGGGGCCTAAGTGATGCTTTTCCAGGACAGTAAAAATGCTCTTTTAAATAGCTAAATAATACTGTATAATATTCAGTGATAATAAGACAGAATCTGAGATAAATGCCATAAAACAACCTATCCTGTGGTTGGAATTAGACCCATAGGTTTAATATATGTGTACTGTTCTGTGCGTTTAAACTACTGTATAGTAACACTGTAGACTTACGGTACTAAATACTAATACATTTGAGTAAAATGGGGAGTTTTTTATCATTTATTTTGTTAAAGAATTTAATATTATAACACAACAGTACCTTTGATTTGTTTTAATAATTAATACAAATATATACAAATATTAATAGTTACTGTGTATACAATTCCACATGTCATAATCTAAAACACAATTGTTCTAATTTAAATAAAACGTTTTCATGTCTTGACACAGTAAATAGAAATTTGAATCACATAATAACTAGTACGGTAATTAGTAATATACTGTAATGCAAGTGGTTAGGTTAAAAGTGGTGAAATATGACCTTTTCAAAAATATGACTTTTTTGCAAGTTCTTGAACAGTATTATATATTTGTGAAAATGCTTTAAATTTTATTTGTTTTAGTAACTCTTTTATTTTAGGTTTAATAATTTTTTATAAATTTATAACGATTTTCTGCTTCATCACATAAAATTCACTTTCGTAATACTAAATCATGAAGGTTTAACAAAAATTGATTTAAAACAGAACTACGGTATTTAGTGCAAACAGTATATTACTAAAAAAACTATGGCACAATAGACCAATTCTAGAGGAAAGGTTATAGGTCAAAGTTCACTGCCAACAATGTACACTTGGTTGTACTTGGCTGGTTTAGTAATTAAAGCACCACAACGCTGGGTGAGACCAAATCCACTCTGGTAGTTTCCTGAAGTCATTGTTGTATCAGCCCTAGCTCAGTTACAAGGTCATATTTACAATTATGCCCGACGGTTAAAACAGAAATTAAAATTAGATACCGCATTACTGAATAGTAAATACACCGTAGTGTAATTTGATTTTTTACACAACAGAAGAAAAGATAGATATCTGCAGAGTGAACATAAAATATTAATAATTTTTATTTTATTTTTAAATTTTGAATACAAAATTGTCACATGCTACAGCCCAGTACAGTAGGTCAATCTATTATATTTTCTTCCAGATTCTAAAGCTGTCTACACCATCAAAAACTAGTTTTACAAAAAAAAGTGTGATATGGCCAAATATGGTAGTGATATGACATCATCGTGTCCATATATGGGAACATCAGATTTTTTTTGTCACATAAAGTTTGATAGTGTAGACAGAGCTTAATACTGTACAGTCAGTAGTACAGTTATATTGTTGAAGTGACGAATTCTAGTTCCTTGAGTTTTGAAAGGTGTTTGGAAGATGGGAATAAGGACACACCGTTGTCATTTTTGATTTGCGCAAATAAATATTTTTAGTGGAAAAACGGCTTAAGACGGGCAAAGTATTGGTAGCCGACAGAGTTGGTGTGGGTCTTTAACTGACATACTATTCATTAATGTGTAGCTAGCTATATTACCAAGTTCCATGGGTTAGACGTGATCTGGATTTTTCTGTTTTCCTTATTATTTATCACTGTACAGGTATAATATTTTGTGTTAGTACACTTTAAGCTTGGTTCCCACTAGAACGTAACGCAAGGACGTAAACGCAACGCAAGCGTTTTAACCAATGACAAGCGAAGTTATAGATAGTTAGCAATCACAAGCGAATAAGCCATCGCTTGTGATTGGTCAATTCACTTGCGTTGCGTTACGTCCTTGTGTTGCGTCGCTAGTGGGAACCACGCTTTAGAGTAAATACAGCATACTTTACTCTCCTACTGTACTGTAAATTTTGTATAGTGTTTTGATTAAAGCTCCTAAAAATAATAATGTGTGAGAAAACAGGAAATGCAGATGGAATGATTCAAGTAGAATGAATTTAATTTTCCAGATTTAAAGTCAATTCTGGCGGCCTGGACAATCGATATTAATTAAATGTCTTGTAATCAATACAGCTGGAGAATACCAGAAGTAATTTTGAAACTGTACATACATTATCTGAGATGTGTATTATTTTGCAATGACCACCAAGACTATGCTTTTGAATTAGCATCAACCTTTATGTGACAAAAAAATGTGATGTGCCTATTATATGGGTTAATAATGACGATTCGGTACAATTTTGTAATTTTGTTGTCAAAATCTGGAAGACAATTTTCTAATTTTGAAAAGAAGAAGAAAAATATTACAACTAACATTTTTTTGTCACATTATATTTTTATTTAGTGTATTTTTTTATTTTATTTATTTCATGGATTGCTTTTATTTTTATGTGAAGCGCATAGAGGCTTGATGCATTATGCGCTTAAAAATTCCAAATTTATCATTATTTAGTATTCTAAATATTTTTCCTGTTTTGTTTTTCGATTTTGGATTGGGCTACAGGAAAATATCCCAAAACTTACAAATTCTTTCCAATTGAATACCACCACAAAGGAAATTTAAATATTGACTCAAAGTAAAATACAGTACTTCGTATTTTAAGGGAAGTGCGATTGGTGGCCACTGGATTTTAAGAACTGGGAACGTCATGAGTTACTTTACGATGACCAAGTCCTTATTTAACGAGTTTTCTTCATGTCAGTACCTTGTGTCAGGTCATGGTGTACTATACAGGAAGCTGTTTTCTTAGAATTGACAAATTATTGATGCTTTATTTTGAGAAATACAGTACTTTAACTGTAAGTCTGTTAATTAGTTAATTGATCTATTGTATGAACCTTAAACCTTCTTAACACTATGCTGTTTAAACAAAGACTGTAAAATCAAATGTTAACAAACATTGTGCATTAAAAAGTGATCATTTCATATTATGTTATTACAAAGCTTATTATCTCCAATATCATAAAGCAAGCAATGTTAAATAAAGTGGTTTATCAACTAATTTTCCGTCACAGTTCACAGTCCAGTTATAAAACCATTAAAAGCAACTGCACAGAAAAGCTTCTGCTTATAAGCTTGTCTAATCTATGATGACCTCATTTTCCAGACTCTCTCATAACAAAAGGTAACAAAGGAATTTAGCAAAATGTGTTTTGTAAACAGAGTGTAACTTTGTAGAGGAGCTGTAGCTTGGTGGTTAACATGCTTGCCTTCCAATCCCTAGGTCCAGGGTTCAATCCTGACCTGTACAAGGGTTTTAACTCGCCAACTCCACTCCCAAAGCCTCAAATTAGACTTAGTTTATAAGCACGATAAATTATTAAATAGTTTTATCCATCCTGTAATTGACGAGTTACTCACTGTTGGATGCGTATGACAACAAAAATGCAAACAAACAGGTACAGAATATAGTATCATCTAAACAGTTTATTCACTGTAGGAATATTGCAAATTAGTACTGTACAGTTGGTACTGTGGCGTGGAGAAATAAACTCTCTGTGATAGTGATACTGTATGTAGTAGTGGTAACTTTAAACTATGTTTACTGTACTTGATGTTTGTTTACTGTACAGTAATTTATTTGTTTACATAATTTGTCCTGAAAATAAGAAAATTTGGATTAGGCCATCTTGGATGCAGTGCCAAGTACCATGAACTACAGGGGCCGAGATGGAACAGTATACTGCGGTAACCCCTACTTTTCCGAAAGATGCATTATGTTATTTAAGTGCACAAAAACTAGTCGTGTACATTTAAATCTCCTTATCCAAGAATCCATAACACTGTTAAAGTCTAGAATATTCTCTCCTTCTGTATGACATACTCTTACTACATGCAACTCATACTATGTTTACTGAAAATTGATCTGCTTGTTGTATAATACAAATATTGATCAGTTCCAAACACACCCATCTTGAAATACAAAAGAACATTGTTATCCTATTAAATTACAAATAAATAAGCAGTCCTTGTTAGTCCCCAGAAGCCTAATAAATATTGCACATTTTAATTCATATTCTGGTGTCATTTTATATCTTAATTTCCATCTCTGCTTGACAGTAATTAGGCTACCGTAAGCGTCAAACTGTAGACTCCTGAATACTCTAATGTATTTGTAAAGATGACACACTGGTGGGTTCATCGACCTAAAGTGAAGTTTAAACCTAATACACTGTACTTAAGAATACATCATTAATGATGTACAATGGAAAGCTACTGTATATTTACAGTACTATTCCTCTGTATGCATCCCTGTACAAACTGTAGATTTTTGGAAATTTCATTACGTAAATGTATTCCATGTAATGTACACTGATGATAGTGATATTGATAAATTATAAATCACTACTGTACTGTTTGTTCTGCAAACTTGGGTCATCATCAAGTAAGGCTTTCGCAAATTAATAACAGGTTCGCAACAAAGAGATATATACTTTACTGTACTGTGTGTAGTTTATTTTGGGTATCAATGATGGCTGAGGTTGGTGGTACTTGAACATGGGGATGTACTGTTGACTGTATAGCTCTGTCTACACTATCAAAGTGTAATGTGCCCAAATACTGTATGGTATTGGTAGTGATATGATGTCATTGTGAGCATATATGTGGGCATGTCACATAAAGTTTGATAGTGTAGACAGAGCTTTAGTTTGGTATTTTGTACTGTACGCTGTGCAACTACAGTGTGAATGCCAATATGATAAATAAGTATTGGCTCTTGGAAATACTGTATTATAGTCTTTCAAAGTAAAAGGTCGTAACTCACTTGAGTGTAAAATAATACAATCTGTATTGTTTGTTTAGACTTAACAGTTTCAAGTACAAACATAGTTCAAATGACTATACGGTACTTAAATGAGATTCTGCACAGTAGGAAGGAAGATGAATACAGTAGTTATACTTACTGGTTTTGGATTAGCTGGATTGTTAGGGCGCTTTTACCAACACCTCCAGCTACAAGAAAAAAAATAATAATATTAAATATTGTACAATTTTAAACTTTTTGAGCAGTGTACAGTAGTGTGGAGTACTGTAAGGTTACATACAGTAGTAGGTACTATAACAAAGTACTGTGTATACCAAACACTATGTAATTTTTAGGCAAACAAAAAAAGCAACAGAAAATAAATGACATAATCAAAGCATTGGTTAGAATATTTTTAATACAGTATTTCTGTAAATTCTTAGTTATTAAGAAAATGGATGTACAATACTAGAAAACAAGCTATCATAATGCACCCTTGTTTTCCTCAGTTCTCTTTTATTGTACAGTCAGTACATATAGTTTTGCACATTTTTGCTCTAAAGATCACCTGCACAGAATATATTTAAAAAGATTATTTATTTATTATGTACTACTGTAGAGTAGTATTTTTAGAAATTCAATTTGCTTTTAATGAAAAGACAAAGAGCAATGTCACACCATCACACACAATAAAATAGGATCTGGTGATGTAGATGTTTGGATTCTTAACTATACTCAACAGTACCTGTACTGTAGCTATGTACGTTTATAAGCAAGGGAGGAAGATTTTAAATTTAAAGTACATTTTTAATATGTTGTACAGGTAAAGTACAGTTTAAAGTCATGTATCAAATTCCTCATTTAATGATATTTTTTTTATTTTATTTTTTTTATTTTTATTTTATGTCTTTATTAATTAATTAATCACTGTCCTATTAGATAGGTGGTAATCCCCCTGATACATGGGCTATTGTGTGAACCAGTTCACCGGGGTAACCCCCTACTCTTTTTCGAATAATGAACTGGGTTCTTTAAAGTACACACAGGTTATAACAGTGTACACTGGACCTACGGTTTATAGTCCATATCAGTAATGTTTTTCTACGACGCTAGCTGTATCCTGTTCAGACGTGTACGGCATTGCGATTGGTTGCAATTATACTATTTGGTGTGATTTGAAGTGAAGGAAAGGTCATAAATGTATGGTTCACCTTTCAGATATGGTCAATTATTACGTGAACTGTTGTACTTAAAACTGTATGTATATATCATAGGTTACAAACTGTATTTTAGTTGCTATCTGATTTAATATTTACTGTTTTTAAGTACAGTAATTGTAGCATACAACAGTTAAAAATTGCAAGTATTACAACAACGATATTCAATTACATATCGATTAAATTGCGTATGGGTATAACTGGTGTGGTTTCATAAAATTAATGTATATTTTAAGGTAAAATTGTTTAAAAAAAATTGATTGACTGTCAAAAGGGGAAGCATGCACTATTCCAGGGCTTCTCTACCCTCTCCACCCATGATCTGTATACTCTAACTTAACATTATTTTCGAAACACCATACAGTACCGTACTTTAAAGTGCATTAAATGTATGGACAATATTTGTTAGAATGTACTGTACATTCCAAAAGAATAAAAGAAATGACTGAATGACAAGTTATCCAACCCTAGTACTTTAGATTTAAGTTCCGATGTTATTCAATTCACGAGTGTAATTATTTACCATGATGTGCAAAAGTAAACATACTGTGTAAACAATATTTATAGGTGGTGTTATTTGAGCTGATATAGCTACAGTATTACTATTTAGAGTCAAAATTCAAGAACAGTTATACTGAGCTACGTACACAGAAGTAATTTTTGTAGGTGCTTTAGTCAGAATTTTGGGCGCTTAAGCTGATTTGGTCCAGCACCCCGAGTTCGCTTTCACATCGAAGCACGAATTTGTATAATCCATTGTCAAGTGAGGTCATTCATGCTCAATGTTTATTGGTCAAAAGAAAAAAATCATACGATTTCAGCAATCAAATTAGGTACGCATTAAAATCATACGAATTTGGTGTGAACGATCCTATGCTTTACCACTGAACCCATTTTCCACGATATTTTTCTGAAGACACTGTTTGAGTGTTCGTGAAGTCTTATGGCAGCAATCTTGATTGTCACGTTTGGTGCAAACATATAGTTGCACCGGACTTTGTAAATGGTCAGACTAGCACATTTTACATAGAAATAACTGCTCAAAAGACCTTTCAAATAAGTTAAAAATGGAATCTGTGCAAAGAAAAATATTTGGTAAAGCAACTTCAAGGAAGCCTGGGCTAGGACTACACAAACCTTTAATAAACGTTCACTTTCAGTACACAAATAAAATAAATAAACTAGGCTATCCAACCTTTTTTTACAATTAGTTATTAGGCCTAGGCTAGACAAACAAAGGCATACCCAGCCGTCAAAAATACAAATGACCAATAAACAATAACATAATAATAAACAAGTCAAGGGATTCCAGGGACCCTTTTGTTCATACAGTATAATTATTTGTCGCTCTTTAATTAGGCAATGATCATCTGCCATCACATCAATAGTTTGTCAAAACGGCCATTGAGAAATTCATCTAATCTTGGCCGACATAAGCCTAGGGAGTTGGCTCAACTTAGCTTAAATTACTTAGATTTCGGTGAGTCACAAACGGGCCCACATAGCACAAAAGATTTGTAAACACGAGTTACCAGGTAGAGTGGACGCCCGCTGGCTGCTCTGCTGCTCCGAAATCGGAGCAGAATTTTTGAGCTTGTATTTTTCTACTTAGCTTACCTCCTACTACGACCAGCTTATATTCCGTCATTGTATGGTCCTTTAGGGCCAAATATATTCACTATTGCATAAATAACCAAATATAAATATGTTTTATGCGTCCCGTCCTCAGATAAAAGGTTAAAGGCTGTTACAAACCAAACTAAAACAGAGAAGATACACAGACACTACGAACTCTAGTACGCCTGCACCATGACACAACCATGAAACGACGCCCTTTATAAAAGGTGAATGCTCGCGATCTAAAAATAGTAAAATTCGGTAAGCGTCATAGCGCCCTCTCTCAATATACAATTCACATTTTTATTCATTTTCATCAAAACTTGGATTGAAAAAGAAAATTATTAAATAAAAACATAATTTTTTTTAAATAGTTATCCAGCATCAAGCCCATTGTGTGAAATTTGATCATCTAGATATTATAATATTATCTCTATGGCGCAATCAATTTTGCTTTTTTTAATACTGTAATTAATACTCCAGAAGGTCTATTCAAATTTGGATTTACACATCTCTAATTGTTCATGTTTTGGAGGACAATACATCTTGGTCATTAATAACATTTTGCTTTTGTAGGATAAAAATTTGTTATAATATATTATTATTATCAATGTGTTTGCAAATGTATATTTGTCATTTTTGGCAATAAGCATCAAACAAGAATGTACAGCACTCATTATAAACACTCTATAGTGTATTTATTTATATCATGAAACTATAATTATAGTTCCATGTTTATATCACCTGTAAAGCGTACAACCACATCCTCTGAATATTAGAAAAAAAATTCAAATCAACCAATCACCGACCATCCCATAATTTATACATTATTTCTGTACGCTTGCACACGTATTAAACTTATGCTAACTGAATAATACTAAATTGATCTTTATAAATGAAATACAGTACAGTAATAATCAAGAAGAATACATATTTACAGTTATTATAAATATTATAATTATAGTTTAAGATTAGGTATATGCGAGTCACATTCATTTTGAACATAGGGGAATGAATTGTTAGGCTCATTGTATTAAGCCTTAGTAGGGTGGCCAGTTCCTTTCCGTGTCATGTTCCTTTCCGTGTCATGTTATCTTCCCGAGTAACAAACGCACTTGTTTACAGTCGTTCTTACCAGGAATTGAACCCCGTTAAGTCCTAACCACCCGCCTAAATTTGTAAAAGATATTAAGAAACTCTACCCCACTATATGAAATATGTAAACAGAAATTAAATATAACTATTAGTTTATGATAAACTATAAAGAAAAGATAAATCAAATATGTGTTAAATAATAGAAATAAATATATCCGATTTTGTCTGCTTTTTAGATCATTTTACAATACACTTTAAATAAACATTTTTTTTTATAAATAATATAATAATAAATCAAAGGATCTATTTCTATAAATTCTTAAGCGAAATACAGAAACATAATAAATGAAATATACAATCAGTAATTAATAAAGTGTACACTAAAAAAGAGTAATAGTGGAACAGTTATACCACTTGCAAGCAAGTTTCAAAACAGTATTTAACATAATGCTTTAAACACAACTAAGTTTACAGTAGTTGAGTATGTTGAAATTGCCATTTTAGACCATGGAGCTGTGGGATTAAAAGCCAAAATAAATTAAATTGATAGTATTTTTTTTAAAGAATTTAGAGTTACTTGTATAATTTAATTTACCACTCAAAAACCATTACCAATTATTGTCAATGTTAACATGATACACTATAATGCTCCAATTAACTTAGTGAAATGGAGGGCATTACACTATAATGCTCCGATTAACTTAGTGAAATGGAGGGCATTACTGGATGTGATGTCCAGATATGCCTCCAATTTGGTATCACAAAATTGGGAAATAAGTTGATA
Source organism: Antedon mediterranea (assembly GCF_964355755.1). NCBI lineage: Eukaryota > Metazoa > Echinodermata > Crinoidea > Comatulida > Antedonidae > Antedon > Antedon mediterranea. The sequence goes on from NC_092676.1 coordinate 18,469,380, forward strand.
TGTATTAAATATAAAAATGCCAATGCAACCTAGAGCAATATGGTAAAAACAGTATCCTACGGTCACAGTAGTTTTTAAATGTGCAAGTTCATTTTAATTAAATTAACTTTATAAAATACTGCACATACAAATACTGTAAACTTTCAAAAGGGATAAATTACTAGAATCATGTCATACTTTAAAAAGAGAAACTACAGGACAATTTCAAAATTTACACATATCTGTGTACTACTTAACATTAGATCCATGGAGCTGAATGCCTCTTTTATATACAGTATATATGGCTCTGATAACAACAATTCTGTACATAGATACAACCTAGCTGCAATTTTGCAACTTCCATAATCTAGCTGCAATTCTGCAACTTCCATTACATAGATACAACCTAGCTGCAATTATGCAACCACTCTAACATAGCTGCAATTTTGCAACTTCCATTACATAGATGTAACTTAGCTGCAATGCGATTCTGCAACTTCCATTAAATAGATGCAACCTAGCTGCAATTCTGCAACTTTCATAACCTAACTGCAACATCTGCAATGTCTATTTCATAAATGCAACCTAGTTGCAGTTCTGCACCTTCCATAACCTAGCTGCAATTTTGCAACTTTCTTTACATAGATATAACCTAGCTGCAATTCTGCAACTTCCATTACATAGATGCAAGCTAGTTGCAATTCTGCAACTTCCATTACATAGACACAACTCGGCTGCAATTCTACAACTTCTATTACATAGATGCAACCTAGCTGCAATTCTGCAACTTCTATTACATAGATGCAACCTAGCTGCAATTCTGCAACTTCCATTACATAGCTACAACCAAGCTGCGATAACACTATATATTTATTTATTTACATACGCAATGAATTCATCAATCAGTCTTCTTTCTTGATTTTCTTTGGTATAACTTCTGTGACTTCATCGAAAAAAATATATACTTGGAAATCTATTTATGTTAGGTAAACACCTACACAAATATAAGTATAAAGTTTATTTTGATTGATTATTTCAAAGTTTTAATGATCTGGGTCTCATGTTACTGAACAAGTACTTCTTGGCTTGCTGTATGAGGATGAGCTGGTCAGCTGTCTGGCCACACGCAACTGCTTCCCATGCCTTGTTCAACTGTTACAAAATTAAAATAACATTTTTATTAAAGTTTTATAGTCCTAGGGCCTGTAATTGTCAAATTATCTTGTAGGCTAGATAGAGATGGGGTCCAAGGGTGCGGACCTCATACTTAAGAGGTCTCAAAATGATATAGGCTTTAATAAGGATATTATAATTAACCCCATTTTTAAAAGTTACTTTTCAATATCATAAACTCTTCACAGACCATATGAAATTCACTTGTTGCAGACATCAAATTGCCTACAGAGAACCCAGATATAAAATAACAAAAACAAATCATAAAGGCACAGAGATGAGAAAAATGATTAAGCTTCGTTCCGACTGGAACACAATGCAAGGATGTAACTGCACCGGAGTAATTTGACCAATCACAACGCGATGGATTATCCAAGCTGTCGCTGTGATTGGTCAACTGACTTGCATTGCGGCCACATGGAACCAAAGCTTTAGAGATAACAAAACAAAAGTACTGACCTTAATGGGAGGCTTAAATGGAGTTTCATTGATTTTCTTAAAATCTTTCTTTGGTCTGTATTTACTGATGCTAGTCTGTGCCGCTGGGGCTACAAAGCCTTGGTCAAGGGTAACAGAGAAACTGTCACTGCTGCTGTTAAGTTTGCTAGGCCTATCAGGTGACATTAGGAGAGATGAATCAGCCAGAAGAGATGAGCTCTACAATCAAACAATTTCGTTAAAATTTCAATGGAAAAGAATTCATTAGGCTACAAATAATTATAACCTGTGCCATGTCATTGGTTAATTTGTATCACATGCTATGCATTATTTACTGCTATTCTAATGACTCTTTTTTTGTAGATATTTTTAGAATTGAGTGTAATGCACTAAGCTTATTAATAGGCATTAGGAAATCCAACAGTAGTTACTGAAAAAATGATAATTGCTCTACCCTGTGTTTAATTACAAAGTACTGTACAGCATTTTTTAATGTTCCACATTTTTATTATTTTTTTAAATATTCGATTAAAGATGAAAGCGACAAATGAATACACCAAATGTCCAATCCATGGATACACAATTTCTTCATTAAAATGTATCTGTTGATTACACTATCTTTGCAGCACTTTATCGCAATGTATCTTACAGTGCATGTGTGGATATTGGCAGAGTACAGATTGCAAAAAAGTCATACAGCATCATCTTTCTGAACACACAACAATATTAATTCTCTTGAAATATGTTAGTATAGTGCTTTTTTATATGTGAACTTACCTGTGGCTGAACCTGGTTGGCAATGTGGTCCAAATTGGTTATATTAGGAGGAGGAGGAGGTGCAGCTGACTGATTGATGTTAGTAAGGGGTAGTAAGTGACTCAACAACTCTGGCTCTGAACTAAAATTCTCCAATGATGGTAGACTATATCCACCCTAGGATTAATACACACACAATGTTGATGTTGAAGGTTAGTTAGTGAAAAAATACAACTAGAAAGTTTTATTAGTGATTTGTGCAAAGCAGCTTTTTAAATTTTGTAACAAGCGTGTGGCACAGTGTGTTGGACATTGGACTAGGTGAGATCGTGGGTTCGAATCTAAGGCTTGTCACATTGCTTGTATCCTTAGGCAAGACACTTTACTTATGTTTACCTCTCTCCACCCAGGTGTACAAATGGGTACCTGGTTTAGGTCAAGACACAACTGTGCGCTGATTACTAGCTGCATTATGGGAGTATGTTTCCATACATTTAAAAATGACCGGGGTAATGATAAGTATTTTAGAGGGCACAGTGGAATTCTCTCTCTAAAAGAAGAGTATAAAAAAACATTTCTTTTTTTTTTGTAATGTTATCTAACAAATTTCTTTTTTGTAAAAATAAAACAAATAGCTTTATAAATTGTAGGTCCCAGATGTTTTCAAGCCTGACTTATTCTTTAGCTACTAATTAGTTGCAATTGTTGCAAGTGTCTGACATTGAAATATTATAAATATTCATTATTAATTAACATACTGTAAGCACAAAAGATGGCAAATTTGTATTCGTAGAAATTCAGAAATCAGGAATTATAAATGAAAGATAAAATTAAATAATTATCAGGAAATGAGATGGGTTTTTAAGTAGAACTGTCGACGTTAAAAAAGCAAACGTTTTATAAGTTTTTCAAACAGCATCAAATCTAGTATATTTCAAACGAGTGAATCATGCGCAAAGCTTTAAAATGATGGTAAATATGTAAAATCCCTAGTCATACTATTGTATATTAATGCAGTGAACCAATAATTAATACGAGATACAGTATAAACATCATCAATGCTTAAGCATTGGGCAATTAAAAAAGAAATACGCCTGAAGCAATAATGATAAGAATTAAAATTAAGGTGCAAATGAAAGGTGTGTGATAAGCATTAGGTTTATACTTTAATTAATCTTTCTCAATTACCAAATATTAAAGAACCTGAAGGTCCATTAATAAGTTTGATATATTACCAGATTTTCGGAACTCACTGTATCTAGATTTCTCCCAATTCCATAATACATCATCGCTTGTGATTCACATTACATGATATAGATCACATGTGATATACATAAATGCTGTATAATGGAATTGTTCTGATACAGGGGAAACATTGTATGATGTGGAGATACAGCAATGAGAATCGGGTAATATAAAGAAACTATGTAAAATGTGAGGCAAACCATTATGATTCTATATTTCAAACTCTAGTTTTTCATCTAATTTCAAAATATAGAATCATAATTTTTCAAAGTTTGTTTTATCATATGATATTTAATAATTAATGATAAAAAGATGATGTGAAAAGACAACAAAAAATGGCGATAGAACAACACCATCCATGCAGTAGAGAAAACGGTCGAAACTATGACTCGACTTTTATTTACCATATTTGCATCATCGGACAAAAGACTGGAAGAATCACGGAAAAGCTGGCGAATTATTGCATTGCTATCAGGATTTAGATACTGTGAGGACTGTGAGATAGAAAAGGGTTAGTTGTAACAGGTTAAAAAATAAAACTATTAAAAGTAAAACAAGATAAAATGTCGTACAGCCAACTCTGTCAATACCATACTCTGTCCTAAAAGGTTTCAAATTCTTTTTTACTATTAAAAAAACACATTTTAAGAACCATAGACCTGTTCAAGCTTAGTTATTTACCTGGATAAGTTGGCAATCAACCCACAAAAGTTAGCGATATGTGGTTCAGGAAGTCAACTTAGCAGATATATAACTAAGTCTGAACAAGGTCATAGGTAAGGATGTTCAGTATTGAGAGTGTTAGCGTATTAAAAAATCAATTAATTTAAATTGTCCATATTTATTATTATTATAATAAAAGGAAGCCAAGTTAGTAGATATATAACTAAGTCTGAACAAGGTCATAGGTAAGGATGTTCAGTATTGAGAGTGTTATTGTATTAAAAAATCAATTAATTTAAATTGTCCATATTTATTATTATAATAAAAGGCATTATAAAATTGATTTAAAAAAACAAAACATTATAAAGAATAACTAAAAGTTTAAAATGGTTAAGTAAAATATAAAAATTAAGATTAACAGCAAAATCAACCTACCTTTTATCAGTTTAGTTAGGTCTAAAAAACTTAAATTTAAACAAGTGCCAAACCAGGACATTTCTATTTGCTTAAATCCTGCTACTCACTGGCCATCAACATTTTTTTTTAGCACTAAACATTTACTCAAGATGGTTACCATGATTTGATTACACTGGATATGCTGTAGGTGGCAATTTAAAACCATCAAAATGGCCATACTAAAAAATAAACCAACCTACCTACACTATTTTTCAACCTGTTAAGTCAATATAACTTGTTTAGGCCTAATACCAAAACACAATGAATTAACATAACTACTTTGGTCGTTGTAAAGACCACAGTCACCATCATCAATGAATTAATAACTGTCTAAGTAAGCCTTATGGGCCAAGAGGTCAGAAGAGGTTAGGTAAGAAATGTGTAAATAATAAGAAAACTTACAGGAGTTTCCATTGTTCCAGGCATAGTGTAGAAGTAGTTGTTTGTGGATTTCTTTTCATCTGCCCAATGGTTGCTCAGTGTTTTTCTCACTTTCGTTGTAGGTGTATCAATCTGCAAAACAAAATTGAAAAACAAAATTACAAAGTATATCCTTTGTCCTGAAACAAAAGAATGCTATTATACTGTAAACAAAAGAATGCTATTGTACTGTAAACAAAAGAATGCTATTATACTGTAAACAATATGTGCAGTGTATACAATCATGTGTGTGTACTTAAAATACCTAAAAAATGTATCAGGTACATATCATCTTGTCATGATTTTCTGAGAATGTAGTAAAGTGAATTTAAGTCAAATCATATTTGCAATCTATGAATTATTGATTTGTATTGGTTATTTTAAATAAAGCTTTTAATAATACAGGTTATGGCCTGGGTCTTATCACTAGGATGCCAGCCTTCGTTCAGAAAATTAAGGATCTACACCTAAGCCTGTGTACTTCCACCCGCATAGTGGAATAGCTCGACGGATGAGCTCTACTGGAGATTACAAGGTCAGGTGATACCAAGATCAGTCGTCATATATCTAAAGTTCTGTCTATACTATCAAACTATTTTTACAAAAAAAGTGTGGTGTGCCCATGTATGGTAGTGATGTGCCCAAATATGGTAGTGATACAACATCATCATGTCCATATATGGGCACATCACATTTTGTTTGTCACATCAAGTTTGATAGTGTAGACAGAGCTTAAGTATGTGATGTATACATTCAAAGTAAGTGTTTTATCCTGAATTAACTACTTTTAACTCCTGAAATTACTACATCATTACCTGGTTATGGTTCCTCTTTTGTTTCAGGTCAGACATTTCTTCCTCTTTCTTGATGATCTCTGATAAGTCTTCCACAAGATGATCTGGTGTCTGGGGCTTAAAAACAAAATGACAAAATGTTTCAAATGTTAATTCTTCCTCAGATTGCTAACTACTTAAGATTTGCCATTTGTTGCTTAAATACTAATACCAATACTAATTCTATCTAATATATAATTACACTACTTACTAATTATACTTAAGTAACAGCACCTCCATTGTAGTAAAACAATACACACAGAATTTTAGTTAATTATTAGTATTTTAGTTATACAAAGAGAAATATTTTGATACAAATTTACAGTTTTTATAAATGGGAAAGAATTCTAGTACACTTTCTTTTGAAAAAATTACTCACCAGCCTGTGTATAGGTCCACCCTTCTTCTCCAAGGCTGCAAGTGCATCTTTTAATGGTGTTGGTGTTCTTGGAGTTTCCAGCAAAGCTCTGCGAATCTTAGGTGTCCTAAAGAACCCACTAGAATAAAGTATAAATTGGATTAAAAAAAATAATCTCACATAAACCAGTTAAGATTTATAGACACTGGTTAGGCTGTAAGTTAAAATTACATTTAAATTAGCAACCTAACTAATTGGTCATCAGTTAAGATTTATAGGCACTGATAGACACTGGCTGTAAGTTTAAATTACATTTAAAACTAATTGATCATCAGTTCAGATTTATATTCACTGTGAAGCTCTGTCTACACTAACAAACATTGTTTGTAATCCATATTGCCATCCATAAAATACACAATACAATACATTATAGTTTGAAATTAACAAAATCATATAAAAACTAAATAATTATACAGTTATGGAAAAGCAGAGGATAACCCTTTAAGCTGGGAAGCTTGTTTCAGAAGGGAGTTATACAAAATGTGATGTGCCCATATATGACAAGATGATGTTATATCACTACCATACTTGGGCACATCACAATTTTTTTGTCAAAATAGTTTGATAGTGTAGACAGAGCTTAAATGATGAGATATCATAAAAACACTGATCAAGTCCTAACAATCAAAAGTATTTTATTAGTAAGTAGTAAAAACCCAAAAGTAGAATAGAAAACTCCACTCGAAAGTTATTTTTCACTACTTCTTCACTGTTTCATTTGTAATTGTTTCCCCTTTTTCCGTAGTCATCTGAATTTATGACATCTACATCCACAATCTGAAGATATATGTTATAAACCACTCTACCTTTAATTTTTCTTTTTATGTAATCACATTGTAATGTTTTTTCTATTATATTTTGTTAATGGTGGTCTCTGCTTAAAGTCTATTTCTAGACTTATTTTGACCACCATCCACATTCATAAATATTTAATGATTTATCAAGAAAATATATGTATTATTTGTGGAAAATTAATAAACAACAACATAGCTTTGAAACTTTTTTCAAGATATAAATAAGACTTGTTACAGGACAATAATACTTACTCTGGTAAGTTTTCCTTATTGCTAGGTGTTTGGGTGAATAGCTGTGGTGTGCTAAGCAGACTGCTTGTACAGGGTTCCACCTTTGAGATTGGCGTCGATGTTAACTGTTGCTTACCAGGGGTAAATCCTATTCCAATTGGACTTGAATTAAAGAACTATAATTGAAAAAAAAATGCTAAGAATGAATATAACATCTTTGTAGAATTTGACATTATTTAATAGATGTAACTATTATATTAATGAATGAATTTTTAATGGTCATTTTGTAGTTTTAATAAAATTAATCACTTCCGCAGAAAAACAAAATTTTAAAAATTGTGTTTTTGTTAAATTTAATCAAAATTTAGTTTTTTAGGTAATCATTTTTTTCTCTGATCTAATTTTTGGTCAAAGTGAATAACTATTATGCAATATCAAATGGCATTTTCAACAACAAAATTTGACAAAAAAAAAACAATTTCAGGGGGACAATATATCTTTAAACGATAATAAGTTTATTGGCAAATTGGACACCAATTTATTGTTATTATTTTTCTTGAAGTGTAATAATAAACAGAATACTTTATAATAATTACCTGCGATGGAGAGAATGTGAGAGGTTTAATGGGTGTGGTCTTGGGTGTGCTCGAGTCCTTAAATATCTTGATATCGGGTGTCTTTAATATACTTGAATTACTACTCCTTGTACTTGTATCCAAATGCTTTTACAGAGAATTAAGAAACTAAACATAAACAAAACTGCCCTAAACTTGATAGTTTCAATCCTCATTTTTTAATTTAGATGATTACATAAAATAAAACATATCAATACAAAGAAAGCCAGTAGCCCCGGATTTGATGTCTGATTGTATTTTTGTATAATTGTGTATCGTTTATAAAAGGCCCTCTTCAAGTCAGCTGTACTGCTGTAGTACAGCTGATAGAGATACCCTTGTAAAACAAAGTTGAATAAATATTAAATAGAAGTGGATAATACATTTTCAATATGCAAAATTACAGATTTTATGTACATTTTCATAACAAAAGTTATTTTTTACAAACAACAAGAGCTATGGGAGAGTTTACTGAATAGAGAAAGTATTGTCATAAATTTCAGAAAAACATAAATTGGAATAATGCACTTACTGTTTAAATAAAACGATCTTAAACATCATAATATTGAATCTCAATGGCAAGATTTCGGATTTGGCATAATTATATTTTTAAATAATATCAAAGGATACTGATCGCCTTCGCTTTTTCCTCAGTATGGTTGGTGGAGTACTATACTTGGATGTGACGGGCGAAGTGATCGGTATCAGACGCCCTGATGTGTCTTTGGACAAGGACGAGATGGCATGACCATCAAATCGATATCCTAAAAAAAAACATTAGACATTTTATTTGGACTTATTATTACAAATTGGGATGAACTTAATTATTCATAAAAAATTATGTAAAAAAGTGAGACATTGTTTGTAATAGAGTTGTATAGTTTTGCTAACTTAACAGAGGCAACAACACTAAACTAAGGAAAGATAGACAATAGGCATTAGATTCAATCTTTCTCACAGTAAAAACAAATCAGAACACTAGCCGCTACGCCAAATAAACATTCAGAATAATAATAATTAATTACAGTAGAACTTCTCATTTGGGACACCAATATAAACCAGTGGACACTCCTATTAAAGAGACACTTTGTTGGGTCCCAAAGAGTCCCCTTAATAGGGGTTATTTACTGTAATTAGCATACCTGTGGCTCCCTTTTGATGAAGCTTTGAGAATTTAATTGGTGTAGCAGTAATTGAGTCATCATCACCGAGAAGCATGTCAAATGTACTAAGGTCATCCAAATGTGGCTCTGGGTCTAGAAAGTTTGTATCAGGCATATCTGGTAGATCTCTGAATAACAAAAAGGTATAGTTAGTAGTAGTAAAACATTGACATGGTGAGATGAAATATGGTGACATGTAAATGGTGGTTTATATATCCAAACTCTAATTTAATAATCAACTGCCCTTTCATGTCAAAATCAATGTACTACGACTTAATGCTCAATACGACAGAATTCAGATATAATCCCATCCTTCAAAAAAACTAATGCAATCCAAGTATATAATCCCACCTTCTGGTGTTATTTAATTTAGCAATAGATTAATGGGATTACACTAGGTTACATACAGTTTGAATGACTTTCCAGAAAAATCAAAAAGTCTATAATGTTTAGTTATTTAATCAGTATATTTTGAATATATATAATATTAAAAACCGTTTGGAAAATATATGTAAAAAATAAACAGTAGACAGTTGGAAAAATTAATTTCAATTGGGTACCTGAATGGAGAAATAACGCCCTCATTGTCCATAACAATCCATCGCATTGGACTCGATTGCGCATTCATTCTGCCAGACATCTGTGTCGATGTTGAAGGTAACATGTTTCGTCTCATGTTTGTTTGAAGAATACCTAAAGATAAATTTTTTAATTAGCCTTGACCATAGAAATAATTCATGAAACTGTTAATAGTTTATTAAACGTGTTAATATTTTAGATAGGATGATATTATTTTAGATGTTCTTTAATTTACAGAACAGTTTTTTTTTAACACACCAAATATAAAATAGCTTATTCTATTTTACATAAGTTAGAATAATTCTTAAACCTACAGGTAGAACTATTGTATAGTCTAGTGGATGAGGCGTTACGGCAGGGGTACTGCAAACCATACCTACAAAATTGGCACAGGTTCAAGGCTATCCTTTCTCTCTATTCTCGGATAAGGAATTAAAACTTATGTGCATTTTAAAGAACCCAGTTCATCTTTCAGTAGGACATTACCACGGTGTACTGGTCCACCTCAGCCCGTCATTGTGGACAGACAAACGGGCACTGTTTGGTGGCAATTGTACGACACAAAGGATCCTTAAGTGACAAGAAAGTTGTTGTGTTTGTGTTGTCCACGTTCACACCTGTGCGCAATTCAGTCCAATAGGCTGTGAGTCGCAGATTATTCCCCAACATTTAATAAGCATAAACAACTTACTTCTCAGGCTACTATCTTGACAGTTGCTCTGTTGAGTAGCTAAGGCTGCATTACTGCTGATATACATAGGGTAGGGATTTGACGACTTGAAAAAAAAAAAAATTAAAGATATAAAAACATGACGTGACAATCCAAAAACAATGGAGAGAATGCATTGTATTGAAAATAGATAATCAACAACTCTTTTTAATTATTATTTATTTAGTAATACTATATTAATACAAAATATATGTATTACAAAATGCTATGTGCTATTATAGGACCCAGAAGTATGGTCAAACAATTGGATCTATACCCCATCAACTAGCAAATGACCTCATTTGACAGTCCTTATTTTAGGTAACGTTCTTAATATTTACCTGTGTATATTGGTAGTTGCCCGCTACCTGGTTCCTGGGTGAGTATGGGTTGGTTTTACTTTCTGCCTTTTTTTTCATAGTCGAATTCCAGTGGTTCTTAATTGCATTATCAGTCCTGACGCAATAAATAAAAACCAATTATTCATTTTTATTCTTATACACAGTACATACTGTACATGACTTATGTTTTGAAATTCACCTGAAATGTGTGACCACCTTTAATATGAAAAAAAAATATGGTAGTGATTTGACATCATTTCCATATATGGGCACGGCATTTTTTTGGAACATTTTGTAAAACCGTCCAATGAAAAGAGGTTAGACAGATACAACTAAATTACAAACATAAAGGGGTACATTAACTGCGGTAATCATTTACCTTCCAGGAAGCAGTTTGGCAATCTCTGCCCATTTGTTACCAAGACGCTTATGAGCTTCATAGATAATACGATCTTCTTCAACCGTCCAAGCACATTTCTTTATGTTTGGGTTCAGATGATTATGCCACCTGAATAAAGGAAGATATTATTACTAATATTCAATCTAAATTTTTTTAAATTAAAATTCATAACTCTAAATGTATGTTACTGTAGCTACTGTGATTTAGGGAAATTTACATAACTGGTAATAGCGAAAATGAATGTCAATTAAGGGGATTAATTATGGTTCACCAAAAATGTAAGGGTTCCACAAACAATTAAAAAATAAGTCAGTAGAAAAAATAGTGACTTGACAAGGGAAGCGGAGATGAAAGTGTTTGTACAACGCTTTGAGATGGGTACCATATAAAGAACAATACAAATACATTTATGCTGTTAGAAGTCTGTTTTTACACTCACAGTATATCCCTGAACGCCTTTTTATATCACTGTGCTGTACAACTAAAAATGGTAGTATAGTAACTGATTTTAATTGTGTTTGGAACCTACCTTAAATGTTTCTGCAAAATATTACCTACATTGATGGAATTTCAAAACTATTTTCCTCAACCAATTGTTTATAAATACACTTTAGGCAATTTATTTGATGCAACACAATTTCTCAGATTATACACATACTGTACACAATCAGATTCACTTGTTAGGTACAATTTTTTCTTATTTATGATTGATATTAAATATGAATAAATATTATAAGAATACAAAATATTTTTACACCTACCGTTCCCTGCACTGTTTGCCTGTACGCCCAGTAAGGTACTTAGAGATAAGAGACCACCTTTTTGGGCCCAACTCCTTGACCAATCTAACGACCAAATCATCCTCCTGATATACAATTAATCAAGTGAATTTATTAATAATAAAAGTGGTGTCATAATGTGTGCAAGAGAAAGAGAAGCAGTGCTGTACCAACAAGAGAATCTCAGTAGCCCCTACTCTAATTAAACTAAGTATATCTTAATGTATTGGTGCATCTATTGAAGATAGTCCTAAGTACGTTCTGTTCTGTGTCTACTGTTAGGACACTTAAATCAAATTGATGCTGTATATTATTGAAACAAAGAGAAGTACCATGCCTACAAAAATGAATCTCAATAGCTGTTTCTAATATACTAGACAGTAGCACACCTTTCATTTTGTGACACAAAGAGACATACAGTACCATGCCTACAAAAAGATAGCCCCTAGCTTCTATTACAACTCGGACCCACATTCATTTGGATCAAGTTCCATGTCTATACAGCGAATCAAGCATCTATATCTGTAGACTAATTTTCAATCTCTGTATATGGTATTTTAATTTGGTCTGTGTATTGGAGCATCTAGAAGTGTCATGCACAAAGGATGTATACAGTACTGTAGTACAATTTATCCTAACAAAACAATCTAAACTATAGTTTTTTGTGTGCTTCTCTCTTCGTTGATAACATCTTTTCTGTAAACTTTACAGTAACACTAGCCCTGTACGCAATCTGTTCCTTCTACTGACATCTTTTAGACCAATGTACCTTCCACAATCATTTTATACCAAATACAGTATTCTACAATAGTACTACTTGACATTTGTGTGTCCACCAATTACAACCAGCAATCTCATAGCAACTCAGTACAGTAGATGTGATTGAACTAACAGTACGTTAAATTACATAGATCGATATATTGTCTCATAACCATTGTACTTACCATGGTAGTTTGACATAGGGTCCTGGAAGTACAAATATGCTATGTACCTAACCTGGCTACCTACCATTGTGTATAAGACACGTCACAATTGTGTTAGGCATACAGTACCTTTCCAGTTTCTCTGTTCTTCCTGATGGCAACTACCTCATTTGCAGTACCTAACCTATCTACCTACCATTGTGTATATATAATTGTGTTAAAGCCTAGGCTAGCTGACCAGTATACCTTATTCTTTCTCAGCTATGAATGACCATAAACATGGTCCATATGCCAACTGCCTGCTCATCACCTGCAGTACCTACCATTATACACAAGACATACCATAACTGTGTTAAAGCCTAGGCTAGCTGACCAGCATACCTTATTCTTTCTCAGCTATGAATGACAATTAACATGGTCCATATGCCAACTGCCTGCTCATCACCTGCAGTACCTACCATTATACACAAGACATACCATAACTATGTTAAAGCCTAGGCTAGCTGACCAGTATACCTTTCTCTACACTGTTTCCCTATTCTTCCTGGTAAATATTCAGCTATGAATGACCATCGACGTGGCCCATATATGCCAACTGCCTGCTTATCACCTGCAGTACCTAACCTGTCTACCAACCATTATACACAAGACATACCATAACTGTGTTAAAGCCTAGGCTAGCTGACCAGTATACCTTTCTCTACACTGTTTCCCTATTCTTCCTGGTAAATATTCAGCTATGAATGACCATCGACGTGGCCCATATATGCCAACTGCCTGCTCTTCACCTGCAGAACCTAACCTGTCTACCTACCATTATACACAAGACATATCATAACTGTGTTAAAGCCTAGGCTAGCTGACCTGCATACCTTTCTCTACACTGTTTCCCTATTCTTCCTGGTAAATATTCAGCTATGAATGACCATCGACGTGGCCCATATATGCCAACTGCCTGCTCTTCACCTGCAGAACCTAACCTGTCTACCTACCATTATACACAAGACATACCATAACTGTGTTAAAGGCTAGCTGACCTGCATACCTTATTCTTCATGGTAAATATTTAGCTCCAAATGACCATCAACATGGTCTATACACAAGACATATCATAACTGTGTTAAAGCCTAGGCTAGCTGACCAGTATACCTTTCTCTACACTGTTTCCCTATTCTTCCTGGTAAATATTCAGCTATGAATGACCATCGACGTGGTCCATATATGCCGACTAAGTGAGCTATCATATCATCTTCCTACAGTGCCATGAAATGGAAATATGTGCAATGTGAAGAAAAAGAGCATGCATTTTACATTACATACAGTATGCATACATTAACTAGTTTGACAAAAAAAAAGTGATTTGCTCAAATATGGTAGTAATATGCTCAAATATGGTAGTGATGACATCATCGTGTCCATATATGAGCAAATCACATGTTTTTGTCACATAAAGTGTGATAGTGTAGACAGAGCATAAGAATAGCAAAAAACATTTGAATAAATACAGTATATTAAAAGTAGACACTACCAATCTCAGACTCTCTCAGACTTTTCTTGAGGTCCACAAAGTCCCAAATTTTGTTTTAAAAAAAGTAGAAGTGTTTAAAAAAGATGATGATCGGATACCAGACTTTCCAGAAAAACCAGACTATAATTAGCCCAGGGTGTTTATGTTTTTAAATTTATTTGTAAATAAATAGATATTCATATTTCTGACAAGACCTGTACAATAAATATGTTAAATAAATTAGTTATTTTACTTCTTTTGTCCATGGTCCTTTTACAAGGTCAGGGTTCAAAACCTTTTGCCATCTCTGGATACAGTGCAACTCATTTCGGTCAACATAACTAGCAATCACTTTCCAATCGCTACAACCGTGGTAATCAACTGCATTTCTTAACTTGTCATCCTAAAATATAATTGAATTGAAACTTTGAATACAATACATCACTAGCATTGATCTACTGTATAAGTGTACAGCAGATCAATCATTTATTTATTTACTTCAACAACAATATTTTATTTCATTTTTTTTTTTATTATACTTTGCTTAATGAGGGTGACTCAAAACAGCCAAGGATGTAATGCATGAGCCTGAGGCCGTCAACGAGTGGGTGGTCCATCCAGCGGAACCTTATCATTAGAAACACTCGGAACAATACTGACAATTTATATATAAACATCAAAACTAATTGCCAGTGCTGATTGTTTGTATATTGTTATCCACAAATTCCCATTTTTAGAATGTAAACTAAATAGTTTCATGTAACTTGTAACAAGTTGTAAGCAGGTTTGATCTTCCAATTTATTACACATTATCATATACATTATCGTTATAGCAAACGCACTGTGAGAAATCGTGGAGGATAGCATAGTTGATTGGATTTGTATGATTGGTCAGTTTAATACCAGGGCAATACCCATGTGTTCAGTAACTCTGAACAAAAAAAAACAGGCCTTTAATCTGTGTTTTTTTCCAAGATTAACAGGGGTCCTTTGTGAAATCTTGGGAGATTTTTCACAAAATAATCTTCACACCATGCAAACCTGGTTATAATTGTTACTACTTGCAGGTGTGAAAAGGGAATAAGTTACCTCTTCTTTTGTCCATTTACTACTATTTGAAAACCTTCTTGACCCTGGAAATAACCCTTGACTGCTATCCTGATCACTGTAGTCACCATAGTCATCACTAGAATCACTATCATAGCCACAACTACTGTATAAGAGATACAATTACAGTATTTTAAAAATATATTCAATTCAACAAACATTTATTTCATCAAATGCCATTCAAATAATACAAAGCATAAAATGTGGACCAACCTAGTAGAAGTAAAACTTGTCTCAGTTGGCCCTTTAACATGGTTACAAAATAATAACAAAATTCAGGATACATTAATAGCAATCGTTTAGCAAATATACTGGCTAATTACTAATTTAATAAACTTTATTCACTTTTAAAAATATTACACTAATTTCATTAAAATATAGCGCGTCATAATTGACCAGTCACAAGGTTAATTCATTATGCATTCCGATTAATTACCCACCAAAATATAGAGTATCATAATATTAGTTATTACTATATTTAATACTATTATGTATAATTTTGTTAATGAGATGAGTGGTATATCAAAAAACAACATAAAATAAAACAATTAATTAAAGATTAAGAAACATTTTCAAGAAAATATATTGAAATGTCACATTATGATTATCTAAGTCTAATTTAATTATCTATCAATTATTAGGATTATTATTTACAAATATTATTGAACAGTACACATTTAGGAACGCCTAAATTAATAATCAGTTGATCAGTTACATTAGGCCCTAGACTAGAGAGCAAACATAAGAAACCCGCCAGGTTCAGCAGGATATCCTCACTTGTCTTTGGCGCACTTCACCACTCGCACACTGAACATACACATCATACACACTTTTTTGCTCGAGTTGAGGCCTAAACTCTATTGATAAAATGTAAGTCATAAACAAGGTAGTTCTCACCTAAATCGTGACTGCGACATTCTGAACGATCCACTTCCGTATATAAATTATGTTATTTCTATTTACATTTGTATTTAACTAACACAAAATGCTAAAATACAGACTGTATGATAGAGTAAACACCGACGAAAATATACAATGGTGACATCAACATTAGCGAATTCGGCGCGCAGTTTTGTGATTGGTCAATAATCAACTTTGACCTAATTACGCCTAGCTGATTAATTCGTTGCCAGGTTATTTCATCAGATTTACCCAATTTTAAAAGAGACTTTTTTGTATAAATTAATTTTAGTGGATATACTGTTCCAATTCATTGACAAAATTCCTTTTTTAACTTTGATAAAAAATATCTGAGCCTGTTAGAATTAAATTTCTTCAAATTATAGTCAAGCTTAATTTCAATAATTAAATAAATGTCATTTTTGTTACAGTACGCATACTTTGTTTCTTCTTTAAGATTGTCTCATACAGAAAATTCAATATATAATTTGGATATCAAATTTTTAAATTTAAAAAAATTATTCATATTCAAATTTTTCTATTTTGCAACTCTCATCAAAAACAAGCAAAAACATTTTGTAAAATACAAATGCTTTTATTTCACATCTTAAGTTAAAATAGGCTACAAATGTGACACAAATATACAAGCAACAATATAGATTGTTACACAACTTTACTTCACTTAAAAACTGCCTTTATTAAAATAGCAATAGTTTAACCAAAACGGAAAAACAAATGTAGAGCTAGCTGTTGTCTGTAGTAGATTGATTGGGCTACGAAAACACATCTTAACAAAGAATTACTATAATTTATATTCGAAATCTAAATAAATTTTAATTTTCACTAGCCCAAACATTGAACCAATTTTAAACATTTTTCCATTAAATGTTTATTCTTATTTTTATTGATAAATACATATGATAAAATTATTCGAAATGTATGCATTTTTATCATCAAGACAACTCGTCTCATCTGTACATATAATATGTAATATATCATTCCGTAAATCCAATTTCAACCCAGCAATCAAATACCCACTTCATTACTTCTCAGGCACTGTCATCTACCCATAAAATTGTCTAAACACCTATCTTTTACTAGAGGAAGTAACAGTAAAACCAGAACCAGAAAAAAATTCTTTAGTAGGTGCAACAGTGATACATGCAGTACATATTTATATATCATTCTGTGCTATTTACAACACATTCCCACAATCACATATTTAATGAAACTAATTACAAATGAAATTACTCTAACAATTAAATATGCAATTAATTAATATTTTTATAGTTCATTTTGAATATTTTGTTAATTTATTTAGTAAGTTAATTTATCCAAAAAAATAATTTTATATTACAGTTCATTCAATGCAAAAAAATTGATTAAATTATTAAGCTCTGTTTACACTATCAAAAAAATGTGATGTGCCCATATATGGACATGATGATGTCATATCACTACCATATTTGGGCACATCACACTTTTTTTTTGTCAAACTGATTTGATAGAGCTTTAGCAATTATTTCTGAACTCCAAATCAGATATTTGTTTGTACTAAATACAGTGAGAAATCCTTCTAGGTTGAAAATAAAATAACCATACCTACTTTAGTTAACTTTAATTTTTCTGATTAAGCCTGGTTTCCTTAAAATTGCTACACCGTCGCTACAGCGTTTCCATTAAAATCGCTACACGCGCAGATGTCGCCGACGCAATCGGGATTCATCGCAGTCAAATCGGCGAAGTTCAACCATGTTCAACTTTGCCGATTTTGACGGCGATGAATCGTATACGCGTACCAAAGAATATTTAGCGCTCGCGTAATAGATCCCCGATAAATTCTAGCGTTTCTATAGAATCGCTACGCATAGAATCGCTACGCTCTGTCGTGTAGCGATTTTATGGAAACCAGGCTTTAACCAAGAATATATTTCTGCAACATCGCAATGTTAAAATGAAAATGCTGTTCACTGTCTTTTATTTGCGCGAATAATTCTTGCCAACGAGATGACACACTTAAAGAGTTCAACAACCATGCTAAACTCCACAGCATTTGTCATTTCTCAAATATAATTCAAATATTGAAAATTATACCACACCCCTATTAGTAATATAACAAAAACTAGGGGCCCCGAAAAATTGATAAGGCCCCGGTTATCTCCATTATCATTTGTACAGATGAAAACAGTAAACATTTTAAATAAGCAGTCAACCGAGAGGTCAAAGAATATTTCAGTGCCTCAGTCACCACCATCATTATAATTTGTGTGGAAACAGGCAACTATGTCAGTGAAAAATTTTTCACACACATGTTGGAGATTCTCTATCTTGGAAACTCTCTATCTTGGAGATACTCTTATATTTACAGCTTAGATCTCCATACCAAAATGATGATTATAGTCATTATGTGTCCATGGTGTACAATTTGATGACATGGACACAAAGCTATAGCCATACCATTTTCATATATACACCAATGACTATCAAACAGATATATGAATTAACCAAAGAATCAATCAGTGACTAACTTCAAGAAAATGACTTGACAATTTGTATAAAATATTACTTTGCTCCAAATGGTAAAATGATCTACTGACCAATCACAATTGGAATAATTATTCTCATAGAAAAGGTAAAACATATGATCACAATCTCTTTATTATCTTCGGTGACTTATGTTTAACCAGACTATCCAGTCTGCACTGAACTTTTCAGTTTGGTTAAGCTATCTTCGTTAATTTTCCAGAGCAGGTGTTTCCAGACGAACCGATTTCCAATTTCAGTATTTTTTTATATATATTTTTATAATTTAAAGAGAAAAAACTATCAAAAAACTTTGGGCTATAATTTTTTTTACTCTATTTTATACATTAATATTGTAAAAGTGATGGTCATTATTCAATAGTTTCAATAGAGAAATGTAAAAAAAAACCAAGGCAGCGAAAAACAAAAATAATTACTGTCAGACAAGCTATGTGTGCAATCAAATATTTTCTTTACAATTAGGAGGAAACTTACGTTTATACGATAAAAATATTGTACCAATGTTTACCTAAATATTTAAATGACACTGCTAGAACGCATTTATTTACTAATCCCTAACGTGACTCCTTATCATAAACAGACTTTACGTCTCTTTCTTGTGTTGCGACTCTTCTCGCTAGAATTGTCTGAATCTACACTGGAATCTTGATCCTTGGTTGTCCTACTGTACGTCATGTTCGGTAAAAGTCGTTCTAAGATTTCAATAAACTGTTCCTCCAACTTTTCTGCATGTATGACTTCTTCCGAGCCCTTCTGAAACACAAATAAACAAAACACTTTCTAAACTATTTGTTATTGTCATTGTTGCATAGTAGAGTCTCCTAAGGCAAGTATATTATATACAGTCAACTCCGCCTAAGTCGAATTTGTGTAAGTCGAAAAATCGCGAAAGTCGAATTTTTATGAAAGTCCTAATTCTTTCCTATACATTACTGTGCAATTTTTATTTGTAAGTCGACGTCTTTTTGCGGTCCGAATACACACATTCTTTAGTGATTTATATCGTATAAGTCGAAGTCATAAATCACGCGGCAACAACGAGCTAAAAAAGCCAATGAAAAGTAAATAATTCGATAAAAAAACGACAGAGGTGATAATGTGGGACCATATTGGTTCTCTCGAGCACGTTGTATAGTATAGGCGGCATCCTACAACTCGCGCTAGTATATACTGTACGAGTTGTTTTAGAGTTGAGAACTTGAGCGGCGTTTTGTGGGTACCCATTTTGTGTTAGACAGATGGCAATATAAACAATGGATACCGATTTCGAATAAGAACCGAAATGTATTTATTATACGTTTTCGTATTGTTATGACTTAAACCATAAAGAAAATACAGTTGCTGATAAAAGAGGCTTAGCGTTTATTAGGCCTAGATAGCTAAGAAAACTCAATTCAAGAAGACTACAGGGCA
Source organism: Antedon mediterranea (assembly GCF_964355755.1). Classification (NCBI taxonomy): domain Eukaryota; kingdom Metazoa; phylum Echinodermata; class Crinoidea; order Comatulida; family Antedonidae; genus Antedon; species Antedon mediterranea. Next base: position 18,489,765 of record NC_092676.1, read on the forward strand.
GGGTCTACAAGGCTTAGCCATAGCGCGGCTAGTGAGTGAACCTATGCCTAGCATTTTTTTCACAAATCTGTTCAAGTCGAAGTTCACATAACTCAAATTTTTATACCGGTCTGATTAGATTCGACTTAGGCGGAGTCGACTGTACAAATATTAAGAAATCATAGGACTAAAGATGAAATAATCAGCTATATCAAAGAACTGATTGGTAGAAATATGTTGGTAGGCTGACAAGTTTCATGCATAGATATACTATAAGAACAAGATCAACTCCAAAATGGCGGCTACGACCAACCATTCGATACATTAGTTATAAACCCTATGCCTAAAATATTATTTGTGCATTTTGGATACAAAAATTTAAGTACAAACCTTATAGTAAAGCTCAGCATTGGTAAATATGAGTTTTATATCCAATATAAAGCTATCATAATTATTGTATTCTAAGCATAGCGTCCTAGTTTTAATCGTCTGTAGATCCACTGGGTTCTTCACTACTTTGTAGTATTTCTTAGCCTGTAAAATAAAAATTAATTAATTAATTAGGAATAATAGGAAATAGATTCTTGGTAATTTTCACTGTATCAAGGGAAAATTCAGATACAGTGTGTCCTGTGTCACATGTGAACCCTTATCATAGGCTATAAAGTTAACCTTAAAATAATATACCAATCAATCAATGCCGCCAAGTGGGTATTCGTGTAGAAAGTTGAACATTTTAAAAAACAATTTAAAGTTTGAGAAAAATATGTATAAAATAGCCAAATATAAGAAAATAATGCTACAGTTAGTTAAGTGATGTACAAAAATAACCATAATTTGTTTGAAGTAATATTGGTATGCATTACCTCTTTCTTGTCAATAGGCTTTCTAAACAAAGCACTGTCCTTTGATTTGTTTAATCTGTACAGTATATCTTCAAGAATCTAAAAAGAAAAATACAAGTCATATAAACAGTCAGTGCACCAGGAGACACATCTACAGCTCTACTTGCGCAAAGAGAAACAATTACAACGTACAGTTTAACTAATTGCATTTGAACACACATACGCAATACTTACTCTAGTTTCAAAGGCTTGCTTGGCCTTCTTCGTTGTAGTAACTTGATCATCCGAATCATCGTCGTCATATCTTATTCGTTTTCGTGAAGATTTATTAGCGGATTTCTTAGTATTCTTTAATCTCCTTGACTTCGTAGTTCTCTTTTTACCATGTGTACATTCGTTACACGACCACTTTCCTCTACAAAATAAATAAGAACATTTTTGATTTATCAGACTGGAAAGTTATTTGGTGGAATTAATTTAAGCTAGTTGAGCCAGTTGTGAAACTGCTATGAGCACTCACGGACTACATTCAGGGTCCTAGAGCAGTGCAAAAAAAAAAACCCATTCTCAATAACAGTAAAAAAAGTATTTAGAAAACGGACCTAAAAAATAAATAACTTCCGTCATTAACAGGTCCTAGGCTCTCAGCATTAGAGAGCCCTTAGGGGCCTTAAACTAGGCGGTTAATTGACCTTGCGTTTCTCCACTACAATTAGCCAGCCTAGGATAATCACTTACCTAGGAAAGTTCCTTAGTGGAGGCTCATGGCAGTCTCTATGATAGAAGCTTTCGCATTCGTAACAGTTCAATAATTCTCCCTGTTCATCACAAACACAACAGTACTGCTCTTCTTCCTCTTCATATTCACTCTCGTTGTCGTAATCTTCAATAACCACGCGGTTTCTGGCGGTACGACGAGGAGTTTGAGGCTGGGAAAAGATAACATTTTATTTAAATGGAAATACTCAATTCATGAGCACTCACAAAAGTACAGACATCAACCAATGTGAACAAATACAATGGAACCTCTTCTTTGGATACGCCTATTAAGGGGACACTTTCCCATGAAATGAACGAGGGGAAATATGTTTCAACACTACAGTCACCCCCTATTAAGGGGACACTCCTAATAAGGGCTCTATTAGTACACAGTGAAGGATGGTAACCATCAACGCCAAAATACAGTGGAGCCCCTGCTATTAAGGGGACACTTTTCACCTTGAAAAGGTTCTATTAAGCTCTGTCTACACTATCAAACTAGTTTGACCAAAAAAGTGTGATGTGGCAAAAAATGGTAGTGACATGTCCAAATATGGTAGTGACATCATTTCCATATATGGGCACATCATATTTTTTTGTCATAAAGTTTGATAGTGTAGACAGAGATTTACGTAATAAAGGACGTGGCAACCATACCTTGCAAGATGGGCATTTCCATTCTCCTTTTGGAAAAGACTTTAATACAGGGCGTAAGCATGATAGATGGAATGGTTGATTGCAATCATCGCAAAGTATAAGCCTATTTTCACTGCTCTTCTTCCTGCAAATTTTACATTTTGCGTTCTCCGCAGACTTCTCCCATTTGACGCTAGATTCAAAGATACCCAATAGTACATGAAGTCGTGAAAGGGTGGTGGCGCTTTCAACTGCATCGCGCCACTTCAGTATTTTTTCTGGAACTTTAGGTTCATCAGATTCTAACAAAAAAATTTAAAATACAAGTGTACCTTCTTAAACATGGGAAACACTAGAACATAATGCCTAAACATTGGGTTATAATAATTATAGTTTCATATGTAGAGTACAACATCATTCAGCAATAGGTATTACGAATGAATGTTATTAAACATTGAACAAGAATAATGTGAATTCGTTTTGTGAATTGAATTGAAATATTTTATTTATACTTGGCGACCTCTTCAGTCAAAGACTGGTCTCCCAGAGGGCCCAGTTATGATCAGTGGCTGTGATGTACCAATACACCGGGGTAACCCCTACTCGTCTCGAAAGATGTACTAGGTTCTTTAAAGTGCACATGAGCTAGATGTGTACACTGGACCTACGGTTTATAGTCCTTATCCGAGAAGACTCGTTCTACCACCAGAACCATGAAGTGAGTGAGCCTCAAACCCCTGCCGATGTTATGGCTACGTAATTACGGTTCCACTGTCTTAACCGCTCGGCCACTCACTTTGTACTTTGTTTGTTTGTTGTATTTGTGTCTTACATGAATACGATAATTCTAAGTATATTGTATAGTACCATACAAATAACGTTAATAAATGGAAATGATATCCCACTGATGAAATGAACTACAGTGTACTCAGTAAAAGCTAGTTAACACTTACACAGTTAAAATGTCAACAATAATCTCATTGTAATGTTTTTTGTTAAAGTCTAGATTTATTGTAACTACCATCCACATTTATAAATATTTAATCATTTATTAAGAAAAATATTAGTATCATTTGTAGAAACTTATAAACAACAACAAAGTGACCATGTAAATCTAAAACTCCCTAAACATACCTGGATCATCAGAATCGTTTTCCTCCAATCTTACTTTTGGTTTCTTCATTGCCATAATGCCCTGCAGAAACCGTGGATTTGTAGAGTTCTGAGTCTCAATAAGCAACGCACCCTGTTAAAAACATTCAAATACAATAAAATTGTATGTAACTTCAAGAATTGAAATTAAAGATATATTCTCCCCAAAAAGATGAAAAATGAAGATTAATTAAATCATACTTTGAATATGTTATTTTGTAGTTTTAATTCTACTTCCCTAGAAAAAAAAACCCGATTGTGTTTTCACTTATAAAATGACAAAATAAATTGTTAAATTTAACCAAAAACTCATTGGCTGGAAGTCAATTTGACCAAGCTTTAAATTACAGGTAAATAAGTTTTGATCTAATTTTTGGTCAAAGTGGATAACTATTATGTTACAGTAAAATTGCATATTCAACAACAATTTTGTTAAAAATTTTTTTTTTTCAGGGGGACAATACATCTTTAAATTTAGGCAGGTTTTTATTTAGCATTGGCATAAATTTCCTCTTGGCTACCCAACTACTTATTGCTTTGTATCTGATGGCTAACATTGAGACTAGTACTAGCTTTACATAATTAGTGCCAGATCAAAAGCTCCCTTACTGAAATATACCCAATCATGATAATAATTTATATTTTGACATATATTATGTCATTATTATTATTAATGACTTAATTACTAACCAGTGTTTCTAGATCCTCTGCTGTATTCAAACTCTTCTCCCAAACTTGGAATGAGTCCACCCCTCCCAGGTTTCCTTGTCGTATATGCTGCTCTTCATCTAATAGGTCTTCTTTGAAAGCAGTCAGCAGGTCCTCTGGCCCATTGCATGCTCTTAGTCCAGGACTAGACCTGATTTTGAAAACAAACATTATGTTACACAAGAACAGGAGCACAAACTTTAATAGGGGCACTTTCCTGTGAAACCACTAACAAGATAGATTATACAGGAGACACTACAGGTCCTGGAGGTGTCCCTTTAACAGGTGTTCTACTTTATTTTAAGTACTGGTTGTTTGCGTATAAGTATACTTTCACAAGATTAAGTGCACGTCAGTGTACTGGAAAGTGCAATACAGACAGAAATGCCATTGAAATTGGTAAGTGGTCATAAACTGAAGAAAAACCTACATCTCAACGTAGTATGTAATATCTGAAATTCAATTCGCAGCGGTAACCATTAATATTAATGTGTAATGAAAATTAAATATGCAGTGTAGTATAGTGGCAATGTTTCTTATGTCTGTAGGCTCTTATATACAAGATGTATAATAGATGGAGAAGTCTTTTGTAAGTACAAGATCTGAGCTAGAAGCTCATTTTTATTGAGATAGAAATATACAATAAAGTTCTTGGGGCTTTTTCTAATTTGTTTGGAAATTGATTGAAAAATCTTTGCTATTAAAATGAATGTATTAACGTATGTATGTACCTCCTTGCCAGATTGAGTGACTTGACAATGTCTTGGTAACTTTTCTTGAGCTCTACATAGAGGGTGCTTTCACGTATGCCTTGGTTGTTTATAATCTCCATCAATGTATCTAGGTCCTTTTGACTGTCATACTGAAACCACATATTTTGACCAACCTTTGGAATTCTATAAAAACAATATTGATAGATTTATTGAATGAGTTATTGTATTGGAATTACGACTCTGTCTACACTATCAAACTTTATAACAAAAAAAATGTGATGTGCCAATATATGGACACGATATCATATCACTACCATATTTGGGCCAATCACACTTTTTGTAAAACTAATTTGATAGTGTAGACAGAGCTTTAGAAATATAATATTTTAAAAAATACGACTAGAAATTTCAAAATTCATTCTTAATTGTAATTTTTATACCAAATACTAACAAGGAATAGAAATATATTAACTTTGAATATGTATAAAAAATTTAAATAGGCCTACACAACTATCTCTAGTAGTGATTATTCTGAATTCAGAATTTAAAATTATGGTGGACTTATGGTGTCTCATCAAAATAGGGGTGAGCTTACCCGCATCAGTTCGGTACTTACGTTAACTCTACACCTTCTGTGGGCAGATCCGAGTCGTCTGAATCTGAATCACTGTCGTCATCTTTGAATGAATTGCCAATCTCTTTACAAGCCCAACCCTTCTCAACAAAAAGTCCAGGTACGACACTGGAGAACAGCCAGTAACGACTATGATTACGATCAACACCTAGAGGCTGGTTTCGCAATATTGACTTGGCTAGTTGAATACCATCCTATATATGAAACAATATGAGACAAAATTGAGTACAATCATTTCCAAAGCCAAGTTTCTTAATGTAAACAAATATTTTTTTATATGGTTCGTCTCCATATCATTATCATAAAGGCCAATTGACACAGACAAGTGGTAACGGTAAGCAGAAAACCAAAATAGAATCCATGTTATTTCTTATGACCATTTACACAAAATGCAGAGCACTGCAGATGAACAGTTGAGCGGAAACATGCTCAGGATAAATACAGATTCTATGTGGGACAAGCTACATGGTTTTTCGCTTACTGTTACCGATAAGATTGCAGTTAATATGCTAAAAAAAATTTTAGGCCACTAGAAAAACCTTATGCCTTCCATACCTCAAACCGTCTTTCAAACGACTCGGCTTCACGCTGTTTTCTTAATTCCTCTAGATCTTTTATACGTCGTTCTTTTTCTTTACGTTCTTGCTCAGCGCGTTCAACCTTCATTTTTGCAGATTGCATACGTCTTCTTTTGATGACTGTAATCAAATCGTTTTCGTCTTCTGGAATAATTATTTCTTCTTCCTTCGTATTCTCCTTAGCTTTATTTTCAGTCTTATTTTCTAAAAAAAAAAAGTCAATAAATATTTTAGCATTCACAAATACCAAAATGATTAGTACATCAATTAATTTTATAAGAAGTAGACAATTGATTGATTACCAAGTTGTAGATCACCGAAGTAAAGCAATGTTGGGCCAGGTTAGAGCTTGGATGGGAGACCATTTGGGGATTTCAGGTTATGTATATGGAGCTGGGGTCCCATTAGACATTTAAAATCAGCACTGCTGACTTTTATGGCACCCCTGCATCTAGTATCTGCCTCAGATATATTGGCATATGCCTTACCTCTGGTCAAGGTGGGCACTGGATGAGAGAAGCCCTCAAATCAATGATAAGACCAACCAAAGTGCTTTAAACAGTCCTTCCATTATTCAGATAAATGCAAGACTAAGGCACCTTGATGCCGTCTTATTTATGAATGGAATACTCAATATCACCTTTTTTAACTTCTTTGTCCCCGTTCTTTGCTACATTAGGCTTCTTCTCCTGTTCCTCCTCCTTCTTAAGCCGCAATGCTTCCTTTTCTTCCCTAATTTTCTTCTTTTCTTCCCTCACTCTATCATTTTTTTCTTTCAGTGTTTTCAGTTTCTCTTTCCTAAAAAGACAAATCCACAAAGTAATATATAATGCCCAGCTCTAAAACAATCTGTGTCCAAAAGGATCTAACACAACACAATGGACTAAAATGTTTAAAGACAAATCCACAAAGTAATATATAATGCCCAGCTCTAAAACAATCTGTGTCCTAAAGGATCTAACACAACACAATGGACTAAAATGTTTAAAGACAAATCCACAAAGTAATATATAATGCCCAGCTCTAAAACAATCTGTGTCCAAAAGGATCTAACACAACACAATGGACTAAAATGTTTAAAGACAAATCCACAAAGTAATATATAATGCCCAGCTCTAAAACAATCTGTGTCCAAAAGGATCTAACACAACACAATGGACTAAAATGTTTAAAGACAAATCCACAAAGTAATATATAATGCCCAGCTCTAAAACAATCTGTGTCCTAAAGGATCTAACACAACACAATGGACTAAAATGTTTAAAGACAAATCCACAAAGTAATATATAATGCCCAGCTCTAAAACAATCTGTGTCCAAAAGGATCTAACACAACACAATGGACTAAAATGTTTAAAGACAAATCCACAAAGTAATATATAATGCCCAGCTCTAAAACAATCTGTGTCCAAAAGGATCTAACACAACACAATGGACTAAAATGTTTAAAGACAAATCCACAAAGTAATATATAATGCTCAGCTCTAAAACAATCTGTGTCCAAAAGGATCTAACACAACACAATGGACTAAAATGTTTAAAGACAAATCCACAAAGTAATATATAATGCTCAGCTCTAAAACAATCTGTGTCCAAAAGGATCTAACACAACACAATGGACTAAAATGTTTAAAGACAAATCCACAAAGTAATATATAATGCTCAGCTCTAAAACAATCTGTGTCCAAAAGGATCTAACACAACACAATGGACTAAAATGTTTAAAGACAAATCCACAAAGTAATATATAATGCCCAGCTCTAAAACAATCTGTGTCCTAAAGGATCTAACACAACACAATGGACTAAAATGTTTAAAGACAAATCCACAAAGTAATATATAATGCTCAGCTCTAAAACAATCTGTGTCCAAAAAGATCAACACAACACAATGGACTAAAATGTTTAAAGACAAATCCACAAAGTAATATATAATGCTCAGCTCTAAAACAATCTGTGTCCAAAAGGATCTAACACAACACAATGGACTAAAATGTTTAAAGACAAATCCACAAAGTAATATATAATGCTCAGCTCTAAAACAATCTGTGTCCAAAAGGATCTAACACAACACAATGGACTAAAATGTTTAAAGACAAATCCACAAAGTAATATATAATGCTCAGCTCTAAAACAATCTGTGTCCAAAAGGATCTAACACAACACAATGGACTAAAATGTTTAAAGACAAATCCACAAAGTAATATATAATGCTCAGCTCTAAAACAATCTGTGTCCAAAAGGATCTAACACAACACAATGGACTAAAATGTTTAAAGACAAATCCACAAAGTAATATATAATGCCCAGCTCTAAAACAATCTGTGTCCAAAAGGATCTAACACAACACAATGGACTAAAATGTTTAAAGACAAATCCACAAAGTAATATATAATGCCCAGCTCTAAAACAATCTGTGTCCAAAAGGATCTAACACAACACAATGGACTAAAATGTTTAAAGACAAATCCACAAAGTAATATATAATGCCCAGCTCTAAAACAATCTGTGTCCAAAAGGATCTAACACAACACAATGGACTAAAATGTTTAAAGACAAATCCACAAAGTAATATATAATGCCCAGCTCTAAAACAATCTGTGTCCAAAAGGATCTAACACAACACAATGGACTAAAATGTTTAAAGACAAATCCACAAAGTAATATATAATGCCCAGCTCTAAAACAATCTGTGTCCAAAAGGATCTAACACAACACAATGGACTAAAATGTTTAAAGACAAATCCACAAAGTAATATATAATGCCCAGCTCTAAAACAATCTGTGTCCAAAAGGATCTAACACAACACAATGGACTAAAATGTTTAAAGACAAATCCACAAAGTAATATATAATGCTCAGCTCTAAAACAATCTGTGTCCTAAAGGATCTAACACAACACAATGGACTAAAATGTTTAAAGACAAATCCACAAAGTAATATATAATGCCCAGCTCTAAAACAATCTGTGTCCAAAAGGATCTAACACAACACAATGGACTAAAATGTTTAAAGACAAATCCACAAAGTAATATATAATGCTCAGCTCTAAAACAATCTGTGTCCAAAAGGATCTAACACAACACAATGGACTAAAATGTTTAAAGACAAATCCACAAAGTAATATATAATGCCCAGCTCTAAAACAATCTGTGTCCAAAAGGATCTAACACAACACAATGGACTAAAATGTTTAAAGACAAATCCACAAAGTAATATATAATGCCCAGCTCTAAAACAATCTGTGTCCAAAAGGATCTAACACAACACAATGGACTAAAATGTTTAAAGACAAATCCACAAAGTAATATATAATGCCCAGCTCTAAAACAATCTGTGTCCAAAAGGATCTAACACAACACAATGGACTAAAATGTTTAAAGACAAATCCACAAAGTAATATATAATGCCCAGCTCTAAAACAATCTGTGTCCAAAAGGATCTAACACAACACAATGGACTAAAATGTTTAAAGACAAATCCACAAAGTAATATATAATGCCCAGCTCTAAAACAATCTGTGTCCAAAAGGATCTAACACAACACAATGGACTAAAATGTTTAAAGACAAATCCACAAAGTAATATATAATGCCCAGCTCTAAAACAATCTGTGTCCAAAAGGATCTAACACAACACAATGGACTAAAATGTTTAAAGACAAATCCACAAAGTAATATATAATGCTCAGCTCTAAAACAATCTGTGTCCAAAAAGATCTAACACAACACAATGGACTAAAATGTTTAAAGACAAATCCACAAAGTAATATATAATGCTCAGCTCTAAAACAATCTGTGTCCAAAAGGATCTAACACAACACAATGGACTAAAATGTTTAAAGACAAATCCACAAAGTAATATATAATGCTCAGCTCTAAAACAATCTGTGTCCAAAAGGATCTAACACAACACAATGGACTAAAATGTTTAAAGACAAATCCACAAAGTAATATATAATGCTCAGCTCTAAAACAATCTGTGTCCAAAAGGATCTAACACAACACAATGGACTAAAATGTTTAAAGACAAATCCACAAAGTAATATATAATGCTCAGCTCTAAAACAATCTGTGTCCAAAAGGATCTAACACAACACAATGGACTAAAATGTTTAAAGACAAATCCACAAAGTAATATATAATGCTCAGCTCTAAAACAATCTGTGTCCAAAAGGATCTAACACAACACAATGGACTAAAATGTTTAAATTAAAATACCACACAAGCAGTTTTATATCAACAAAATGAAATAATTAAAAACCTTTATGATTTTTTTTTATGAATATTATTTATATATTTAACATTAGCAAATGATGTCATGCAGTGGTTTATTTGTCTTTTTTTCTGTTAAGGGTTTTACTTCTAATTATCAATCTCTGAAACAGCTATTTTTGTTACCATTTAATTTACTGTAAATGTATGCTTGTTTTTTTTTTTAATACAAAAAAAATATAAAAAAATAGCATTGATTTTACTTGACATTGTTAAGCTGCAATAACATGAAATCAATGTTCTTTAGTGTACTAGATGAAGACTTACCAAAGCTGGGTTGCGTCCTTTTGCTTTTCTTCCATAAAATCAATTACTGAATAAGATGACATAATGCGATGGCACAGAC